>NC_042998.1:131327787-131347787 GCF_006345805.1 Octopus sinensis | reverse complement strand
ATTTACATAATATCGAGGTCGCTTTCATTCTTTTGTTGTCTCACCACTTTTATCAACACACACACACACACACACACACACACACACACACACACACACACACATATATATATATACATGTGCGTGTGTATTTGTGTTTGTCCCCCACCATCGCTTGACAACAGATGTTGGTGTGTTTACGTCCCCGTAACTAGCGGTCCGGCAAAAGACCGATTTGACTAAAGACAAATAACTGAAACAAGTAAATGAATAAATGAATAAAAGAATAAAAGAATATCTGAAAGTAGAATCTAAGCAACACAACTCGTAAGAAAGAGATTAAACAAAACATTTCCTGGTTTCATGAACCATTTTTGAGATATTTCTTCTAAGTTAATGCCTTTTTTTTGATAATCGAAGTGTATGATGATAATAATACTGCTGCTGTTGGTAGTGATGATGACGATAATAGTGATGATGGTGATGACTTGTTAGTATTACTGGTTTCAAATTTTGGCACAGGGCCAACAATTGCTGAGGTGGATTTATATCGCCTCCAGTGCCCGATTGGTTATTCTATCGACCAGTCGACCACGTTGGAATTTGAACTCAGAACTTAGCGACGGACGAAATGTCGTTAAGCATTTCGCACGGCGTGCTAACGATTCTGTCAGCTCACATCTTTATTTGTTAGTGTTATTAAGCTCAAATTATTGCTGTCCGTTGAGATCATTTGTTGCCATTCATTCGTATCCGTAGACCCACTGGATTTAGACTGAAATCTCCACAAAATCACACTTACCACCTTACAAGTGGAGGGTTACTTATGGCATACTACAAAAAAAAAAAAAAAAAGAAAAAAGAAAGAAAGAAAGAAAATAGAAAGTGTTGCTAGGTTCAAAACATGAATGCTCTTGATCATAATACTGCTTGAGCTGCATTAACTTAGACTATGCAATCAAAACGGCAGCAACCAATGTCCTAATTGCTTGCGGGTTTATTCACTCATTGCAGATCATGCATTTGTATACACCATCCATATACGCATCACGACCCTATGTAACGCTTTTAAACTATACTATAATGAAGAGCTTGTTTTCCCGAAAGTACCAAGGCTAAATAACATCATTTTTCAAATCATCATTTTAAATTATGATAAATTTTCATATGCACTGTGAACAACGAGAAAATGGATCTGACACAAATTCGTGGCTCTTGTTTATAACTTCAGCAAACAAATTATTTACGGATAAAATATTTGCTTGGATAAAACCTTTGTCAATTTGCTTACAGCGATTAAATGCTCATACCCTATAACACCTGTTAACAACTGGATGAATTGGACCATGTGAAAGTTAAGTAATGCGGCTACTTACACTCGACAGAAGTTAAGTATACGAACCATTAACTCTCAGTTAATGTGATTGTAACAATTACCGTGGTATATCCCTTCTAAGCACTGTTGGAAAGACCTTTGCCCGCGTTACCCTGGCCAGGCTACAACTACTTGCTTCTCGAATCTATTCGGAATTGCAGTGTAGCTTTAGAAGAAACAGATCAACTATCGATATGATATTCTCCATACGCCAACTTCAGGAGAAGTCCAGAGAGCAGAAAATGCCATTATATATGGCCTTCATTGATCTAACAAAGGCTTTTGACTCGGTAAGCAGAACAGGCCTCTTCATCCTGCTCCAAAAAATCGGATGTCCACCAAAGCTGCTGAAGATCATCAAGTCTTTCCATGATGACATGCAAGGCACCATACAGCACAACGGTTCAACATCAGCCGCCTTCCAAATAAAAAACGGGGTAAAGCAAGATTGTGTTCTCGCTCCTACATTGTTTGGCATCTTCTTCTCGCTCTTACTTTCACATGCCTTTCAGACATCAGATGATGGAGTGTTTCTGCACAGTAGAAGTGACGGGAAACTGTTCAATCTCTCGCGCCTGCGTGCCAAGACCAAAATCAGAAACGTCCTGATCAAGGAGATGTTATTTGCTGATGATGCCGCTCTGGTAACACACACAGAAGAAGCCCTCCAAAGGCTCATTAACTGTTTTGAGCAAGCATGTAACGACTTTGGCTTAGCTATCAGCCTTAAGAAGACCAACATCATGGGCCAGGCTACATCGGACATCCCAAACATACATATTGGAGACCGCAGATTACAAGAGGTGGAGAAGTTTACCTATCTGGGCTCTACCGTCACCTACAACCTATCCCTTGACGTTGAGCTCAATATACGCATTGGGACAACAATATACGCTTGGGGCAACAATAAGCTGACCAAGACCACGAAAATGAAGATCAACCAGGCATGTGTACTCAGCACTCTACTGTATGGAAGTGAGACCTGGACGCTATACACACGCTGCCTCCGAAAAATCCTCTGCATCAAATGGTAGAATCATATCCCCAACAAAGATGTCCTCAGGCAAGCAGGAATACCAAGCATGTTTGCACTCCTTACACAAAGACGTATAAGATGGTTTGGGCATGTTAGCCGTATGAAAGATGGCAGAATCCCCAAGGACATACTCTACGGAGAGCTTGCTAGGGGTACTTGGTCTGTGGGTAGACCGATCTTACGTTACAAGGATGTTTGCAAAAGGGACATGAAGGCCTGCAACATCAATATTAGCGGTTGGGAGGCAGTTGCCGGCAACCGTGGAGAATGGCGACGTACCGTAAAAGAGGGAATACAAAGGAGTGACAGAGAGAGAGAGAGGAGAAATGGAAAGAAAAGAAGAGACGTCAACAGGAGGCTATGGCATTACAACCAGCCGGGAACAGTCTTCGCTACATTTGCGGTACCTGCCAGAGGGAGTGTTTGTCCAGGATAGGACTACACAGCTACAGCAGGAAATGTATCAGGACATGAAATATAAAAGCCGGACTAGACTACTTTATGCGCAACTCCATTGTCTCCCGAGACAGAAAGGATGCCAACCAGCCAACTCTCAGTCAGTAATATGGTACTTTGACATTCTTGTTGGAGTGATATATAATCACATAAGAAGAATGTACTTTCAGGTTTTGGATATCTAGTTAAAGGGTTCAAGAATGTAGATTAAACAAAACAAATGAAAGTTCACGTTACATTTGTCACATTCTCTTCGTCGAAAACAATCTGCACATCTGCAGTAAGGTAACAAAGCAATACGAGAATATTTATATCATTTATCGTTAAAATCTTTCCGGAGCACACAAAACTGTGGTTTTGATAGCAAAGTCTAAGATTTCAAAATTTGGTCCTTATCGATTGTTACTCTACATCGGAAATGTGTTCAAATTGTCAAACTCAATTTGACGTCACATAGAGTATCTAGAGATAAATACGGCAAACCATGTGACAGCGATACAGCCTAGAACGTGACACTCTACACGAAACATGGTACACATCTTACTGCATATGCTAAGAGGCTAAACATTACAGGCCAGACTTAATGCATTCCATAATAATGATCCTGCAATGTTGTGTTACTGCACTCCAAGCAATTTGCATTGAGATTCAAACACTTCAGTAATCTACCTGTTTAATCAGAGTTTCTACATGAACAGTATGAGTGCTAGAAAACTGGTATAGTGAAAAAATTCAAACTAAATGTCGTGTCCAAGTATACTTGGCAATAAACAACACGATCTCGTGACCTGATGTGGCAAGTATTCGTGATATAGCCTCACGTTCAACATTTCAAACCACTTCGCAGCTTGTTCCAACATAATCACTTTTCATTTTATGATAGATTGACAGACATAGCAAAGTATTAACTAAAACAATTTGCTCAAAGGCACAGCTGTTGATCTTTATATAATTGGGTGAGTAGGTTAAGATGCTAGTTACCTATTCTAGCATATTTCTCAGACACTTTCTATTTTCTTATTTTATTTCTTTCTGTTTCGATCACTCTTTCTCATTCACAAACTTAGCAGCTTACAAAATTTTGATCTAGTTGTGGAGACAGATATAGTGTAGGGGCCAAAATCCCGGTGAATAAAGCATGTGACGTAAGTTTGATTCTCTAGTCTGTCTATTTGAAACTGCTAGCATCTTTGGGAAAAACCTTGAACATTGGAAAACCCATTTCTCTGATAATCGTATATCTTATGAAACGTTATGTAATAGAATCTATATAGTTCATGTAATGAATAATCATTTATTCCTTTTATTAATTTAGAAAGGATATTAGCCCGCCCTCTAATTTATTTTGTGTGTATACGTATATATTTTATAATTCCTGATGAAGAATTATTACATAAATTTGCGATTAATTAATTGAGTATGAATTAAAACAATTGTAGGAATGATTATCAATATAAATCCTTAAAATCCTTTAAAATGTTTTAGCCCGAAGGCCGCGGCCATGCTGGAGCACCACCGCTGTTTATAAATTAATTATGTTTATAAATTAATTATTAATCGTTAACTTTCCATTTTCTGAAATTGAATATGGATTATATACTTAATATATACCTATTTATAAGCTATATACAAGTGACAGGATAGCTAAACGAAAATACATGATGCATAGTTATCCAATCAAACTTTTCTGCAATTTAGTTTGATATATCTAATGATTGTCTCTGTTTTTTCAGAAAGTATGTAGCCATGATAAAAAAAAATATTGCAACAGATCCCATACTACTTCACAGCTAGAAATCTTTATGTTAACTATTTAAATAGCTACGCTGCGCACATTCGCTGGTATTGTTCTTATCCAGTCAGAGAAATAATATTACATCGATAAAAATTCGAGTTTACTCTGCTATAAACATTACCAAGAGTACCTTTATAGAGTCGAGAACGACTGCCAATGTAGCTCGCGAGCTCATCGAAAAACTAGGATTATATTTCCTGCAAACTGATGTAGTTTAAGTTCAAGAAAACCGGAAAGTGCAATAATATATAATCTGCATAGAAAAAGAACATTGCTTAAAGAATATAGGTAGACTGTAGAGATATAGAATGTTATATATTTGAAGGGGTTTTCGTTGAACCTCTAATCCTTATTTCTCAAGCCTGGAATTCATTCTATCCGTCTGTATAGATGTAATGCTGTGTTACAGGACGTGAACACATCAACATCAGTTGTTAAGCTGTAGGGATAACACACACACACACACACACACACACACACACACACACACACACACACACACACACACACACACACACAACACACACACACACACACACACCACACACACACCACACATACTCACACACAATCACATACACACTCGCCCCATCCCGACACACACACGTCAAATATTCATATACATTTAACGAGCTCCCATGGAGTTTTCGACTACCAAATTCACCCGCAAAGATGTGTTTAGCCCAGGGTAATTGTAGAAATCACTTGCCCAAGGAGCCGCGCCCTGTGACTGAACCCAAACCCATTTGCTTGCAAAGCGAATTTCTTAATCACATAGCCATGCGCAATAGTCTGCCGTGGAAATTAAACGTCTTGGGTATCTAGTGAGATCTTAACCAGGTTTGGTATGGTTTTCTATGATTTGAAAATTTGCAGAATCAAAGGTAGAATAAATTGAAATTGATGCTATGCTTGAAAACAGCTGAATGGGATAACTCATCAACATAAATGGCATGTGCTATCCATTTCGGAAAAGTGCAATGTAAATGGCCAGTAACTGACATTATATTACCATGACATTATTAAAGTACAAACTGTTAAGAAATATGAGGCAGATGTAAAAGCAGACACACTGCCAAACATTTTCATTGATAGAAATATGATAATTAGTGAGATTGCAAGCAAAGCGAATGACAAAAAGACTAATAAATGAAGTGAAAGAAAAAACAACTTTAATTGGCAAAACGTAGAAAATACAGCAGAATTTTATGCCACAAGAAGAACTGGTTAGAAGAAACAGCTGTGACCGCATTATTAAATACGGACATATTTGATAATAATGGTACATTACATTTCAACGTTCGCCTTTTCTCTCGCTCAACCATCTTGTATATGTTTGTATGTATGTATATATATATTACTAGCAGTATCGCCCGGCGTTGCTCAGGTTTGTAAGGGAAATAACTATAAAGCATTTTTAGAGAGTTATAGCCAAAAAATAGCAAAAAAATGGAAAAAAAATGATGGTAAATTTTTTTTGAGAGTAAAAAAAGGTTGAGTTGCGTCCCCTAGACAGTCTGTGGTTTGTTTTTTTTGATTCTCGACCCCATGTCGAATTTATCGATTTTTTTCAGAACTGGGGGAACTTTTCAAAGTTTTCGCTGCGTTAGTTTTGAATTATGACATTGGGCTATGTGTGTGTCAAGTTTCATCAGAATCGGTTGAAAGCCGTGGTCAGAGTGAGGGTACAAGCAAACAGACACACAGAAACACGCACAGAAAAACTGCCGTTTATATAGAGAGAGATATATAATTAAGAGGAGAAAATGGAGAGTTAATGGGTAATAGTTAATTTATTAACATATTGTTAATCATTCCGACAAGTGTTTCAAATTTTTATACTCAATAGGCGCAGGGGTGGCTGTGTGGTAAGACGCTTGCTTCCTAAGCACAAGGTTCCGGGTTCACTCCCACTGCGTGGCACCTTGGGCAAATATTCTCTACTATAGTCTCGGGCCTATCAAAGTCATGTGAGTGGATTTCGCAGATGGAAACTGAAAGAAGCCAGTCGCATATATATATATATATATATATATATATAGTGTGTGTGTGTGTGTGTGTGACGACAAAGCCGAGGGCATTTATAAAGAGAAAGTTAGTCTTACGTATATATATATACATATATTTGTGTGTCTGTGTTTGTCCCCCACCATCGCTTAGCAACCGATATTGGTGTAACGGCAAAAGAGACAGGTAGAATAAGTACCCGGCTTACAAAGTACTGGGGTCGATATGTTCGACTAAAAGGCGGTGTTCCAGCATGGCCGCAGTCAAATGACTGAAAACATGTAAACGAATAACTAAGTTCAGGTTTTTGTAACAAATTTGCATTTATAAGTTGTGAGCAAAATATCACCAGGGAAATATAAGACATAAAAGAATTACATGATGAATAATTTGTTTTTTTCCAACAGACTAAATATATGAATTTCATATATTTAGCCAGCTGGAAAGAACAAATTTTTCAACATGCAATTAATCTTTTAATGTCTTATATTTCCCTGATAATATTTTGCTCACAATTTATAAATATAAATTTATTACATAAATTTATAATTTATTAACTGAGTATGAATTGAAACAATTGTAGGAATGATTATCAATATGTTTATAAATTAATCATTAATCGTTATCTCTCTACTTTCTTCAATTGAATATGGATTATATAGTTAATATATACCTATTTATAAGGTATAAAACCAGTGTAATCTTGGAAGTAATCACCCCTTCAAGAGGTTAATATATCCTCGCATTAACTTAGATATATACATATGTGTGTATTTGCGTGTATATGCACGTGAGTACGGATGTTTGTATGTACGTTTTTTATGGTATATGTGTATGAGTATCTAATAGAGTATAATATATTGTAGAAAAAATAATGTTAATGGAATAAAAATAATATCTCAAAAACAGAATTTAGAATATCAGTTAACTCATGAAAAATTGTTGTAGTAAGAATGTGCAACACGCACAAACACACATATTTAATAAACCACACTTATACATGTAATATGTAAAGATATATAAATATTCCTTTAAATTTTCTGTATGGGGTATATTTCAGGTCTATTCTTCGTGTTTGTTTAACTTATAGTCATATACTTACTACCTGGTCAGTTGATGTGCACTCTCGGGAGCTCAGTATAATGCTTAGATAAAATAAAATTGCACTACCTAGGTTCATTTGCGTCTCTCTACCCTACTTAGAAAAATAAAAGTGATTACCCTAATGTAATTTATGGTTCATTGATCCCCTCAGCAAATGACAAGTTCTCCCTCAATCTTACGTCAAAGAATTGTTTTAGCAAGCAGCCATTTTATTGATGAGATTATGATTAAAGTGGAAACGAGGGAGAAATAACAACAGTTTTATTGCGTTTGGATGAAATATTCCAGTAATGTTATTGAATATAAATGGTATAAAATTTCGCGCTCTGACTCTGATATAACATCAGGATTCTGAATGTTGCTTTGAAATTTGAGAGGAAATGCTTCTAAGTGATAAGAAGACAATAAAAAGAGAAGGTGCATGGCTCAGTGGTGAGAGCGTCGAGGCTCACAATCATGAGGTAGTCAGTTCGATTCCTAGACTGGGTTGTGAGTTGTATTCTTGAGCAACGCATTGTATTTCACGTTGCTCCAGTTCACTTAGCTGTAATTACTACGTCACAGCTGTATCGGCCTTTGTCTTTCCCTTGGATAACATCGGTGGTGTGGAAAGGGGAGGCCCAGTATACATGAGTAACTACTGGTCTTCCATAATCAACCATGCCCGGACTTGTGTCTTGGAGGGTAACTTTCTAGGTGCAATCCCATGGTCATTCATGTCCGAAGGGGGACATTTTACCCTTTAAGAATCCTGGTCAAATCCAAGCTGTATACTTAAATGATGTATGAAGAAGACCGTTGTTACTGATGCCGAACTGAAATAAGAACTAAATTCTATTGAAAACTGTTTTTTGAAGGGAAGGTTTGGATGCGAGAATATCACTATGGCCATTCGAACTGCATAAAGTGCTATTAATAAACTGGAAAAAAAAATCTGGTAGGTACCTACAAGAGTGGTTTCATCTCACTTTATGCTTTACAAGAATTTAATTACAAAGTACACATGCAACACTCTAGCTAAACGCTGATGGAGAAGTTTAAGGTAAAAATCGGAAGTTCTTATGAATTTCAGTAGACCTTAATAATAATGTTCATAAAATGGCAGTGACAACTCTGAAAATCAAAGCAGTGATAGTTACATTAGAAAGCAGTTCCTAGTGTAATGGATTCGGAGCTGATGGATGGATATGGTTCAGAATGGCAAAGACAAGTTAGATACTGTGACATGATATACATGACATATTGAATACTTGGAGCATGCATCTTAAGTTGCAGGATTACGAAGGAATTATACATAAATAACATAGGAGCTATTGAGTAAAGGAGTGAAAATGGAAGATGAAATGGGACCAATTAGATTCCGGGTCTTGTTGAGAGCATTATAAAAGCATACACACTCACACACACACACACACTCTGTCTCTGTCTCTGTTTCTGTCTCTGTCTGTCTATCTGTCTGTCTGTCTGTCTGTCTGTCTGTCTGTCTGTCTTTCTTTCTTTCTTTCTTTCTTTCTTTCTTTATATATATATATATATATATATATATATATATATATATATATATATATATATATGTAGAGTGAGAGAGATACACATGTGTGTGTGGTGTGTGTGTGGTAGAGTGAGAGAGATACACATGTGTGTGTGGTGTGTGTGTGGTATGCGTGAGTGCATATACATACATACATACATAGATACATGCACTCACACATATAGAATTATATACCCATTGGAAAATTACGTAGTGTGCAACCAGCACAAATTTTGCACGAAAAGAAACATTCATTTAGAGATTTTTGTTCTCTTGAAAGTTTGCAAAAAGAAGAAAATTTAAGATATCAATCGAAGGACTTAAAACAACAGAGCGAAACCCAGTAAGTGAAGTTCATTAATTTCACCATGCTATGTGACAGCTGTTTTATGCTGGAAAATCAACTATAAAAACAATTTATGATGACAAGTAATTGATTCAACTCAACGTATGTAGCATAGTTCTATTAGTTAATCTATGTCTTATAAATAGTACTTCTAGCAGAAAATAGTAATTCTTGATTGCATACAAACATCTGTTTACCCAGACATAGACAATATGGCAACGGAAAAAAAACTGATGAAACTAAAATTAATAATACTGTTTTTCATTCCCTCATTTGAATGGAGGCAAGATTATGCTTTTAGGTAAAAGTAATTCTTACGCTGTTGATTCCATATTTGCCTTGAAAATCGTTTGGAGAATAGTACTTTTCGCAATAGAAAGCTAAGATGGCCATACTCAGCGAAATCCCAAAGCTGCAAAGTGTTTGTAATTTTGCTATACTAAGTCTAGGACGTTAAACGCCGAAATATCTGCAATATAAAGATTTAATTATCGAAAATGAGTGAAATGAATTAAAGAGCTGCGGCATGTTGGGGCGCTGCCAATAAAAAGCTATTGCCTGCGTAGGCCAGGAGTCGAACCCGGATCGACTGCTTAGTAGGCAAAGAAATTTTGAGTAGATTTTAATTCATTTCATTACACACTCACACACACGCACACACACAAACACAACACACACACATACACTCATTGGTAAGGAGCGGTGCTCTATTTTGTGATGATAGATGCAGGATTCTTGCCGTGAAGATTGTTGTAGGTAACACACAGGTTGAAGACAGCACACGATACCAGTTCTACTCAAATTTTCTCAGCGCTGGTAGCCCTGAGTTACCTATTCTTTGATTTAGAATTATGCAATATAGACATTTCGCATGTGCCGTATTGCAGAATATGAAAGATAAAAGAAGGATCGGTGAAAGAAAGGAATATGGGAGAAAGAGACAATAAGTGATAGAAAGTGACAGAAAGTAATTAAAAATTTCACAGAGGAGTGGAACTTCATTGCATGAAAAGGACCGATACCTGCATGAAGTTGATTCTGTTATTAAATAAATTGAAAACTGGGTTTGCAGTTCGGGTTTTCAGATCAGAGGATTTTTCGCAACATAGTCAATGAAAAGAACATAATTATTACAATATAACCAATGCATGGAATATATTTGTAATAAAGAATGTCTGGTGCCAGTTGCTGCATCGAGAAGCTAAAGAACGAGTGATGGACTTTGTCGTTAACTTATCTACTTATATCCAACATTCTCAATGCTACATTTATCTCTTTTCTTCAGGCACGTATGAAGGTTAAAATCCTAAATGTTAGATTTAATTTTCCTCATGGCTTTGGACATAATTTATAAAAATATGCTCTCTTCATAAACACTGTTTCGATAAACCCTAAACTTTTCCCGGAGTGTTTTGATCAGCTTGATATTATTGACATTCATTTTTGACCGGCTTTCTGTACCGGAAGTTTGTTTAAGAAAAAATCCTGCTTAAATGCTATAAAAAAAATGAAAAGGAGGAGGAGGTAATTCAATTCATCATACGTGTTTCTTCTAATTTTTAGCAATACACTTAAATTTCAGGTCACGCAAGTCATTGGAAATGAGTCCAAGGCAATCTATTCTGAATCTTTTTGTTATTTTTTTGGGGGGGAAAAATTAATCTATCACCTATGAAAAACTATGAAAGCTGGTTCTTATCATTATATTTTAAAAATTCCAAAGGAACTTCGGAGGAGGAAGATTGTGCCATAATGCATCTTGGGCGTCACTAAATATCTGAAGCATCCTTATAATATACAGGAAAATTGGAAATATTTCCGCGTTGTTTTACTTGTGTCAGCTCTGACTGACTTAGTCATATGATCTGAAGCATTTCAGCTCTAATCATCTACCCAGCTATAAGGTATTTTTTATTTTAAGAGACTACTGCTTGTTGTTTGCGATTTGGTTATTATTTCTAGCAGATAAAATGCTGGAGTTGGCTCTGTATCAGTTTTCTTAAATAAGATGCAAACCTACCAAGATGTTGGCTCTCGCTTTTCCATTACCATTGGTGTTGAAACGATTAGAACTTAGAACGAACATGAAGTTATGTAACAAATTATCTTGGTTTTATCTTGCAGCCGAAGAAACGACTTCCGTAAGAGTTCACCTCATTGTTACTCGTTGTCCTCCGTTTTGTAATTTGTGATATCCAATTGCAGCCACTAAAACAATAAAGATGCTGATTCGAAGGAATAATCACTTGTTACAAGTATTAAAAAGTCGAGAAATATACATTGGAATTTGTTCATCGGCTCCTGTTGCGCAAGCTATCGAGGATTTTCAGAAAACAGTAGCAAAAAAGTAAGGAGAAAAAAAGCAACAAAAATATTATAAATTAAGATATATTTTTGAAAGAAAGGCTGTAACTGCAAGATGACTGACTTACTACGAGAAGCTAATAACTCTCCAGAGTAGAGTTTTCTTATTAACTTTGAAAAGATTAAGACAAAATAGAATGAAAATAAGAGTAAATAAAATACACACAATAGTTTTACCCTTCTTTTCTAAATAATTAACTACTGAAAACATGTGTTTCTGTCTGACTCACAAGTTCTTTAAAGGAGATTTACAACTTTAGTATGAGCTTAAGATCACAGGAAGCTAAAAATATATTTCATTCTATTGTGTAAGCGACGTTTATGAATACAACTGTGCAGTCTAACCTGATATAGTAGCTCTGTATAGCTGACATATATAGTGACGACACGCAGGGCAGTAACTTACTACACAAAAGAGTCCGACATCAATAAACCACAAGCTATCAGACTAATTTTGACCGCGTATACCTGCTGTTTATGCACAGTGACAGGACGCTGCTTAAGAAGACCTTTTGTATTATTTTCAAACCTATGACAAAATTACGTTAAATTTTCTCGCCTTCACTCCCACTTAACAAACGTACACATAAAGCACGCAACGTGCACACACGCACATTCATAAATATGCATGTGTGTGTGTGTGTGTGTTTATGTGTGTGTGTGTGTGTGAATGTGTGTGTGTGAGTATGTTTAGGTGTGAATAAAGAAAGTGCGATTAGTGGACATTTTCATTTGTACATAAATATAGAGTCAAGTGAACTGCAGATGGCCAATCGATAGCATGTCAGACTAACTAGTGAAAAGACGGGAGGTTCGTATCATGGCACAAACACTTCATTTAACTCAGGACACGTCATTTGGCACTCAAATAGCCTAAATCACCTTGCTGTATATAATGTTCTCATAAAATAACCTGAATTACCATTCTCATACAGTATTATATACACGCCTAAAGCATACAAATATAAATGCTACTAATATTCTGGTATCGAGGAGAAGGATGGATACATTAGTGCCCTGAATAAATCAAAAATGACAAAAGAATACTTCTGTAGACTTCAGAAGTTATGGTGTCTGTGTTGTCTACATTCAGTATAATCATATCACATGGTACTTTCGCAATGTCAGTGTTAGTACTGACATTTGTGGTACTATACTGAAGAATTGAAGGATCAATAAGCTGACTTAAGGATTAGGAAGATACAAACATGCCGGTAGTTTCCGCATCAACTGACTGGAGATGTTGTTCTGAGGGATAGAGACAAAGATATAAAGTCAATCTGAACAGTCTTTGAGTTGCATACTAATCGTTAACGCAACAACTACTGGACAATAAAAGGAGAATTGGGTACTCTGGAGCAAAAATAACGCCTTCAGAGAGGGCGAATTCCTGAATGTGTAACGTGTGTGTACAGCTGTTCCTTGTCGGCCAAATATAGCTTGACTAACCTATTTAAGTAGAAACTTGGAGGAAAAAGATTCATCATATGAGCAGGATGTGATGTGTGGGTACCTATTCTGCAAAGTAAAGGATGCCAAGAACATTGACCAGAAGCCTAATCTTTCCTGATCCTGTTATAGATACATCACATACTAGCTAGATAGATACGTCTTTGCTATCAAGGAGCAGAGGTAGTTATAAAAATTCCGATCAACAAGAGACGCAGGGATGCTTTTCAGTTTCAATGTTGTACTGCGCAAAAGTCAATTGTGACACAGCAGCGTGTAAAATATCCGCCACTTAATGAACTCAACAAATATCAAACACGTATCTACCGTAGTGTTGACGGCATAATTACACATAACAAATTCTATTGGAAGATGTCTATTAGGTCTCCATTAAAATGTAAGCATAAAAAGACCACAAGAAACAAAATTCGATCTAGTAATCAAGTCACCTAACCAATGTCAACATACTGCGTAACGATTAATGCCGAACCGATGAGAAATCTTCGGCTGCTCCCTCTGACAATAGCTCTAGAGTTGTGCGTATTGGAGCATTTAGGGACATAGCTTGATGCCTAAGAAATGAATTTCTCAAAACCAGAAAAAAAAAAATCCCTATCAACAGATACAAACCACCATAACCACTGCCAAAATGTGTAAAATATTGAAGAAGTTGAGCAAGATCGGGACATGTTCACTTTCGTGAATATGCGCGCGCACGCACACACACACACACACACAAACACACGCACACACACACAAACACACACACACACACACACACACAAACACACGCACACACACACACACAAACACACACACACACACACACACACACACACACACACATGCACGCACGCATGCTCGCACGCAGATACATTCAGGCATTGAAGCAGTTGTACAAAAATATAATCGTGGTATTATCTACTGTTGAGCCAAGATACTGTATAATGTAACCTGCCGGAAAAGATAATCCTGAACTCAAAGAAATATGGCAGCCACCAGAGTATGGTGGATATCATAGCCACACATAATAAGAAAGAGTAATGGTGGAATGTACCAGTGAAAACTTCAATAAAATATAAACGTAAGAGGAAAAAACAGTGATTTAGGAGGGAGAAAAGAAAATGTGTACATTAGCGGAAATCAGCTGCCCAGCGTATGTCGACGAAACGATGAAAATCAATGAAGCAGAAAACACCTATACTGAGCTATTGAGAAATCAGCAGTTGCTCAACTAGGATTACATATTCAGGTTTACAGCTGTAATTATTGGGGCACTGGGACATGTAACACACTGTCTAAGCACCAATCTTGAGAAATTAGGCTTCTCAAAACCAGAAAAGAGAAACTGATTCGAAGATTACAGATCCAAACCATAATTGAAATTGTAAGAATTTGTAAAACTTTCCAGAAATTTAGCATTTGAATACATGTGTGCATGTCTAGACATGCAACTATATGCATGAGAATACATAAAACAATCGCTACAAACGTACGCATGCACTGACTCCAAATACTGCATAATATGCACATATACAGGCAAAAATACCCTGTAGATGTTGGTGACTTTCCAATGAAAGGGCGTTGGATCTAGGTTAGAAACAGGTTCTTTCTCTATTAGCAAGGCATCTTGAAATAAAACTGAATAATGGCATACATACATACGTAAAATTTACCTTGTTATCGGTATCTAAATTCCAATTAAAGGGCATCTGTTTTACGTTAGAAACCTTTTTCTCTATTATATATCTTTGCGTGTATGTATGTTTTGTATGTGTGTGTGTATGTGCGTGTGTGTACACATACGTACACATATATTTTGGTGCATGCGTTCATATATACACACATACATATGCATATACATATTTTTACATACATCGGGATATTACAAATGTGACAAAATAAGTATTGATAATGTGGTAATATCATATTCTTATTACTATCACATCACCTATTATACTTGTAATTGATAGAAAAAAATGAGCAACGAAGCACAACTAGAGAACGATAGAGTACATTGGCATATACATGAATACATATAGACAGACAGACTGATATATGTGAATGTTTCTCACGCACGACATAAACAGAAGCTCACTAGCAAACAAAACACAGAGAAATCTAGTGAACACACAGCTGTGATCACGTGTGTATGTTCACTTGTGAACAAGCGCTTTTGTGTGTCGACATGTCTATTTGGTTGAGGCTCAAACCTTTTAAGATCTTCTTGATGTTTTATTGATAATGTCATTGTTACCGTGTTCGAGCGAGAGTGATTCTAATAAAAGTGGTTCTGGATCTTTTAAAAACAAATGCCAAATATTTGTAAATCCACAGCCTAGCGTCTCAAAAAGAAAATAGACGTTGACTAATGTAACCTTGTGCTACCTACACATGAAACAAGACGAGCTGGTCACGGTTGGAGTGCCTCATTTATTGGTTTATCCTCTCTTCCAATGCATTAATGTTGTATCTCTGTGTCTTCTGTAGTTACGGATTCTAGTTCGTCATATTTTCTGCCCATATTTTACTTACACACTTATTTGTGCAGGAGACCAGCAGTCTGTAAGGGACGTTAAAGGTTGGCGGCGAATCTCTCTTTTTCTTCACTCCCTAACGAAAAAACAAGATACAAACCGCCAACCGACATCAAGTTTCGAAACATTAATTCGTTGTTTTGGGTGTCATCCGCCACCCATTGCACAATCTCAATTTTGCTTGCAGAAGCTCATGAGCAGAAGCGCATTTTTATAACTTTTGGCTTATCGAATTCATTTCAAAAACATCTCTCTAGATTTAGCAATTTATCGTCTAAGAATACGTTATTCCTAAGAGAGGCGTTATACTCAGAGTAATATATAATCATAAAAATAAAAGAATAAAAACGCTGGAGATTCTGCCAAGACGTAATAGTGTTTAGCTTATATGTATCAGAAGATTGATTGCATTTTGGTGGAAATGGAAAAGGATGCTAAAGAACCATGCTAGGAATATATAATTAAACACAATAAGAAGATAAAAAGTAGTACACCGATATGCAGATAGTTTTAATTACATTGTAATGTAGCTTGTACAGATTGCCATTAGCTTCGCTTAATTTGATGCTTAAGTGATTAATGTGGAGATACCGTAGCTAGCAATCGTCAATGAATAAGCCAAGTGAGCTAAAAGTTCTGCTTAAAGAGAACTTTCTCGTTGCTTAATTTGACAGAAATAGATTTTCATGCAGTTGGTTTCTTTACTAAAGGAAATATAATATAATAAGCAATAAGATCATATACAACTATCGGATGGTGTGAATGTATGTATATATACATATACATACATACATACATACATACATACATATATACTACATATATATATATATATATATATATATATATATATATAATATATATATATATATATATGTATATATATATACATATATATATATAATATATATATATATATATATATATATATATATATATGTATATATATATACATACGTATATATGTGTCTCTATATATTACATGTATATATATATATAATACAAACAAACACACACACACGCTCATATATATATATATATATATAATATATATATATATATTTCCAAATCTTAATGCGTGTGAAAACGAAACGAGAAACTCTGAGTGGCGACTCACCGTCTGAAAGATTGAATAAATATTTTCCACTATACCTGAGAGTATTAAGTGATTTTTTGTATGAGCGAGCAAATCTGCAATCAAGGGAGAAACCGCCATCTGACACATACATACATACATACATACATACATACATACATACATACATACATACATACATACATACATACATACATACATAGAGAAGAGAAACTGTGCACAGTTGTGGAAATTAGCTTCCCAGCGGATGTTAACATAAAGCTGAAGATCAGAGAAAAAGAGAACACCTATGCTGAACTATTGAGAAATCTACAGTTACTCTATCCAGATTACAAGTTCTGGTTTGTACCTGTAATTATTGGAGCACACTACCTAAATAGCAATCTTGAGAAATTAGGCTTCTCAAAACCAGAAAGGAGAAAGCTAATTCGAAGACTACAGATCCAGTCCATCATTGGAACTGTAAAAGTCTGCAGAACTTTCCAGAAGTTTATCATTTAAATATATATGAACATGTCTACAAATGCAGCTATATGCATGAGAATATATACGTAAAACATACAAATCTCCACATACATACATACATACATACATACATACATGCATATATACATACATACAAAAATATCCTGTTGTTGATTTTGAAATTCCAATGAAGGAACATCGGATCTAGGTTAGAAACTGGTTCCTTATCTATTGGCAATAAATCTTGAAATAAACTGAATAATGACATACATACATACACACACATATATAGATACACATTTATACACATACTAGATACGAAGATTTCATTAATCTAGGTCCCAGGATTTCTTATTCTTGTAAATTAGATACTTTGTTTCCCCACATATTCGATATTCCATTTATTACCAACATTCTTTTATTTCTCAGAGCAAGTCCTATTTGATACTCAGTCGACGATTCAATATAATTTTCAACTAGCGTTCATTAATATCATCAATTACTTTAGGAAACGCGTGGACACCACATCATGCTCTGTTGTGGAATTGAAATTCATATGCATATAAAGGTATCTTCAAAACAAAACTAGATCACCTCCTATCAAGGGTTCCAGATGAGCCTATCTTACGGCAGGAAACACAGATGAGGGCAGCAGCTTCAAACTCTCTCATTCACCAAATGCCACATATCAAAACAGGTTTCAAATAATGGTGTAGCACAGCCAACACTGGTGCCCCAGCATGACCGCAGCTTTAAATTTGAAACAATTTAGAGAATTTATATAAAGCATATATGAATGCATGGTGGCAGGTTTCCCTCTATTCATTTATATGTGCGCGCACACACACACACACACACACTGACACATACACACACACACATACACACACACACTCACAAACATGATTGCATAAGTATATACTAACAAATTTCACATACATATGAGTGCATGTTTTGGTACGCCTGCATTTAACTTGACTGCGAAAAGTGCGCATTGTAGTTAAACCACAGCTTTTCTTTTTCTTTTTTTTAAAACAAATGTAAGAAAGAAAAGCGAAAGAAAAAATTCCAGATAAATCTGAATAGTTTCGACACTTACAAAACTTTCGTCAAGGATCAGTTATGAGTTTCTATTCAAAGAAAATAATAGTCTATAGCTATAGCTAGCATGCAAAAACTAAAAGAGAACTAAATTGATCTTCCCGATTGTGGTACCAGTACAATTATTAGTAACGTAAACCGATAAATTAATAAAATCACTACTGAACGATAGTATAAACAAAACGCAACGCGAACGTAGAATTGTGGTTTCACTAAAGAGACATTAAATCTGAATGAGAATACTACACGCCTTCCGATGTGTGTTGCTTCTTATCGTTAATCAATTCACGTAAGGAAGAAATCCCCTGATTAAAAAAATTGCATAAATAATTTCTTTTTCAAAAATGATTACCGTTGCTAGACGAAATTTTTCATTCTTTCCGAATTTGAAATATATAATAATGTTTACTGTCAAAGAAAACTTAATAATGAATGGGTCTTTGCTGACTGGCTATTTTTATATATCTCTTTTATCTTATTGTCACCAAATCCTCCCCAAAATCGCGCAAATAAAGATTTCTTGCTTTTAGAATTCCTTGAATTCTGTTTTGACTTAAGAATATGCCAAACAACTTTTCTTCAGGTTTCATGTTTCATTATCTTTGAGAAACGTTTTAAATAATTTGGCAGAACGAACGGGAACATTATCTGTTTGGTATACTGCCAGGGTTGGAGGGCAAGATGGTTCTCTAATATTTCTTTTTTTTTTAAATCATGCAATGACACTTTCGTTTTAGATATCAATTTTGTGAATTCTAATTTATCGTAAACATAATCTATTTTCTTCGAAGTTTTAATATGAATGTTGCTGTTTTGTTTAATTCCTGACCAGTCTCGAATAGACCACAATAAAAAATATTCCAACCGTGACATTTCCATCTATCACAGGGAAAATCTATACTACAATGGTGTGTGTGTGTGTGTGTGTGTATGTGTGTGTGTATGTGTGTAGGTGTATGCTGTTCACTGACAAAACTTCGTGCTGCATCACTTCTGTGAAGTTTTGCCGGTGAACAGGTCGCGGTTTCACATATTTTGACACAAATTATGTTTTAATGTTGATGTGAAACTAACAGTTTTTGTATGTTCTTGAATGGTTTACAAACATCTTCCACGCTGCAATTATTTTTGTTTCAGCACACGATCTCAGATCAAGTCACTTGCTATGCAAGTACATTTCCGTCATTTTTAAAAATCACTGTGGATAATTGCCAGCAATAATCTTCTCACACTCTCCAATATTTAAATTCCTAAGCAGAAACAATTGGGGGCAGGGAATGGGTTGCAAAAAATTTATAATTTCTCAAATTTCCCTTTTTATATCATATATATGTATTTAAGGAAAATATATTGAAAAAC
>NC_042998.1:131295376-131327687 GCF_006345805.1 Octopus sinensis | reverse complement strand
CAAGTCTTTGGTCGGCTCAAGTGTTTGGGAAGCAATCTGCCTACCACACAGCTACGCCTGCGCGTATGAGGAGAATATTAATGACTCAGTTTGTTGCTTTCTGTACCGACTCAGAAGTAATCATTTTAATATATGATATGCTCAATGAGTTCAATTTGGTATAAGAGCGTTAGAAATTTAACAGAAGTGGTATTTCTGCAGTAGGTAACACGATGTCTGGAAGGTAATAAACCAGTAGATGAAATCTTACTCGAGAGTAGATAATCGCAACTGGTCACGGTATCACAGTCAGCTGGGTCTAATTTTTTTATTGTGGTCTGTATATCTTACTCCTTAGCTTCAAACTCGAGTACCATCACACTTTCTATGTAGCTCAAAATAATTTTAATGGCTTCTTAAAGCAACGAGGAATTCCTCCATCTTATAAAATGTAGATTCATTAATTAGATAGGTGAATCTCCAGACCCATTAGATTTTTAGGAGTGTCACGAAACCTTTCTTTTTACTTTGTGTTTGCAAAGACATAGCAACATTTGGGCGAAGCTCTGTCTTCTTCAAGCTATATATCTTACAGCTTAGCTTTAAACTCGAGTACCATCATATTTTCTATGTAGCTCGGAATAATTTTATTGGTTTTTTATAGGCGCAGGAGTGGCTGTGTGGTAAGTAGCTTGCTAACCAACCACATGGTTCCGGGTTCAGTCCCACTGCGTGGCATCTTGAGCGAGTGATCTTCTGCTATAGCCCCGGGCCGACCAAAGCCTTGTGAGTGGATTTGGTAGACGGAAACTGAAAGAAGCCTGTCGTATATATGTATATATATATATATGTGTGTGTGTGTTTGTGTGTCTGTGTTTGTCCCCCTAGTATTGCTTGACAACCGATGCTGGTGTGTTTACATCCTAGCGTTTACGTCCCCGTCACCTAGCGTTTCGGCAAAAGAGACCGATAGAATAAGTACTGGGCTTACAAAGAATAAGTCCCTGGGTCGATTTGCTCGACTAAAGGTGGTGCTCCAGCATGGCCGCAGTCAAATGACTAAAACAAGTAAAAGAGTAAAAGAGTAAATAGGAAATCCACAATTTTTTAAAATGTAGATTTATTAATTAGATTTTTAGCAGTGTCACGAAATCTTTCTTTTTACATCGTAACTATTTCTTTTGTTTGAGTTGTTTGGATTTATTAATATTTTCCATGTGTTCGTTCAAGTACTCTATTGAGTTTACAGCCGTAGACACTTGAGAGAGAGAGAGAGAGAGAGAGGAGAGAGAGAGAGGAGAGAGAGAGAGAGAGAGAGAGAGAGAGAGAGAGCAACGTCATAACAATGCATATACTGCAGAGTGTAATTATTTCCAGCCGGTCAAGCAACAGCGTAATATAATCACGGATGTACAAAAAGACATACAGCCTTAGGTAAATGGCCAGTGATCATAAGTCTGCTCGACTCTGGTTGACGTAAGGCTAAAATATCAACAATATCTGAATAATAATCTTATCTACTGTTGGCACAAGGCCTTGAAGTTTGTGATTGGAGTGTTAGTCGATTGCATCGGCCCCAGAACTCAACTGGTACTTATATTATTGATACTGAATGGATAAAAGGTAAAGTCGACCTCGGTGGTATTTGAACCCAGAAAGTAAAGAAAGACAACATGCCGCAAAGCAATTTGTCCGGTGTACTAACTTTTCCACCACCTCACCGCCTTAGCAAGCTCTGAGTAGTGATGGTTTCACAGTTTGGCACAAGACCAGTAAATTTTGGGGTAGGGTGCAAGTCGATTACCTTGACCCACGAGTTCAGCTGGTATTTATTTTATCGACTCCGAAAGGATAAAAGGCAAAGTTAACCTCGCCGGAATTTGAACCTAGAATGTGAAGCTGGACGAAATGCCGGAAAGCACTTTTGCCCGGAATGCAAACGATTCTGCCAGCTCGCTACCTTCGCTCTGAGAAATAATAACTCGTGATAAAGCAATAAGAAAAGAAGACTGTCACATAGTACTTCAACAGAAAAATCCCATAAAATAAAAACAACAGCTGAACTTCACCTTGCTACACGTTTAACGAAGTCCGCTGAATGCCATGAAATATTTGGTTCAGACATCTGGTGAAAGAAATATGGCAACCATGAGGAATCTAAGGAGGTCACAGTCACTAGTCTCACACTTCACATACAATAAGCTGCAAAAACTTATTGCATTTCGAGAGTACGATGTTTAGAAGTGAGTTACATATACGTATTACTTAACGTACAACTATGTACAAAAATATTAGAGTTTGTTCATTTTATACCGTTAAGTCTTTAGGTGTAGGTTATTGGCCTCCGGATTAGCGCAGTAAATATAAAAACAGAAAAAAAAAAATAAAAGAAAAGAAGAAAACAAAATGAAATGCGAAAACTACAAAATAAAAGCATTGCGTACTTTAATTAAGAAGAAATTGCACTTGACAATTACCATGTCAATACACATTCCAGACCCCTTACCAAAATCTAAACGTTTAATTTGCTGTATTGAATTAGTTAAGTAATTTGTTGGACTACTGTTCATTCTCACTTTTTCTACCTCACCTTCTCTCCCTCTCCGTATATCTGTCTCTCTCTTTCTCCCACACTCTCTCTCACTTTCATTCTCTCTCTCACACTCACTCTCACTCACACTCTCTTTCTCTCTCTTTCATTCACATTCTCTCTCTCATGCTCACTCTTACTCACCCTCTCTTTCTCTCTCTTTCATTAACATTCTCGCTCTCTTTCTCTTTCAATCACTCTCACACTCTCTCTCTTTCATTCATTCTGTCTCTCTTTCTCTCTCTCATTTCCTTCTCTCTCTCACACTCACACTTTCTCTAACTCACTCTTTCTCACACTCTCACTCTCTCACTCGCTCTCTCCCTCTCTTTCATTCCCTCTTCCCCTTTTCTCTCTCTCTTCCTTCTCTTCTCCCCATTTTATTTCTTCCTTTTCATACAAACTGTCTGTTCATAAGCTGAAATTAAAGGAACCAACCAAACTTGGATAAATCTTAGGCATGAAATAACGTAACTAAGAAATGTGCTACATCATGTGTATGTGTGTGAATGGGATTCTCTCTCTCTCTCTCTCTCTCTCTCTCTCTCTCTCTCTCCGTATATATATGTGTCTGTATGCCTTTATGTATAATGCTAACGAAAAGAAAAAAAGAAGCAAAATTATCAAATAAACAAATTTAAAAAAAAGATATGCGACATACTATGCAAGTTAATTAGATATTTAACAAGTCATTCTAGAAGTAATTTGGAAAGATATTTTATTTCCAAGCGGGTTGGTTAAGTCGAGAAAAAAAAAACAACAACAAAAGAACAGGAAGTGATGTACTGAATACACACACATCACAACCTAGCGGTATTTAGATGAGATATCAGCTAAAACGAGACTGGAATATTGCTCGCAGTTCATCTAATGTTCTCAGTGTTCTTACAGATGTTTCATAACGTTACCTTCTTCTGGAACACAATAGCCACTTTTACGTCGAAGTTCTCTTTACTGACGTCAGCGGTCGTCAGCGTCGTCAGCGTCGTCAGCGCCGTTATCCTCGTCGCTGTCCTTGACGTTGTCTCCATCTTCGTTGTTGTCATCGGCATCGTCGACCGCCATGTCGTCTGCTCACCTTCGTTATCATCACCATCATCATCACCATCATCATCATCATCATCATCATCATCATCGTCGTCGTCGTCGTCATCATCATCATCATCATCATCATCATCATCATCATCATCGTCGTCGTCGTCGTCGTCGTCGTCGTTGTCGTCATCATCATAATTGCTATGAACACAACGTCTACCACAGCATTTGTCCAACTCCTCCTCCGTTTTCTCACCTCCTCCTCGCCTTCTTTCTCATCCTCTTCCTCTTCTTCCTCCCCATCCACCTCTTAATCCTCACCCACCTACACTTCCTCTTCCTCACCTTCCTACCCCTCCTCCTTCTCCACCTCCCCATCATCATCATCATCATCGTCGTCGTCGTCGTTGTCGTCGTCGTATCTACGAACTAAAGTACACCTGGCCATTGCAAGCATCATTATCTTCATCCTCATCTTCATTATCAGCATTACCTGAAAGATTATGATGATAATTACGATCAAGGTGATGATGCTGGCGCTCCTGTTGTTGTCGTTTCTGTTTTTGTAGTTGGTCTTTCTATAAAAGGTGTTGATGTTATTATTGTCGGTGGCGTTTCTCTTATGTTATCATGCTATTTTTGCTGGCTTCGGTGATGAAGTTTCTCTTATTGTAACTAATGTTGAAATGGTGATGGTACTTCACCATCATCATCATCATCATCATCATCATCATCATCCTCATCATCATCATCATCATCCTCATATTCAACATCATCATCGTCATCATCATCATCATCATTATCATCATCATCATCATCGTCATCGTCATCGTCATCGTCTATATCACTGTCATAAATATCAGTTGTATTAATCTAGCAACGCTTGCGAGCACCGATGGTTCAAATGAGGATTTCAAAATTCTGTACAAGCCCAGTAATTTTAAGTGGTGGTGTTTTAGTCGATTACATCGACCTCACTGGTTCGATCGGTGCTTATGTTATAGAAAGCAGGGAAATAAGACGCACTGTCGATCAACGCGGAATTTGAACTCATAACATAAAGAGCCGGATGAGATGTCACAAAGAATTTTTCCCCGACACGCTAACCACTCTGTCAGATCACCGATTTGAGTAACCATATCATCATCATCATCAAGAACAACAACATCCAGCGTTTCAAGATCCATGAAGACGGTATGCTGTCAAAGGCCTTTTTATTATCAATCCATGCGGAACTGAGATTTCTGCGTTTGTTACGACAGTTCTTAAGGATCATGTGATTGATTAAGAGTTGGTCTTTGCATCCATGTGAGCCTCGTCGGTACCCTTTTTTGTTGAGTGGGGAAAATATCGTTTTGTTCCATAAATTTGCATGTTTTCGTCACGAGGGCGGATATTAAAATTTTATATGTGGTAGATAGACATGCTATGGGTCAATATTTTGGGGAAAATTTGGTTTCATTTTTCTTGGGCACTAGGAATATAACACCGCTTGCTAACCAATCAGGTGTTTTCTTAGTATCTCTCATAATTTCATTAAATAAGTGGACTAGCTTTTCGTGTGCCTAGCGGAGCGATGTGAGTCAGAAATTTGACACCCTATAATTTACCAGGAGATATCCACTTATGAACCTTCGTGATAGTCATCCTTAGGTCTACTATTGTGACGTCTTCCCATGCTTGTCGAGGTAAGTTCTGGCAGGATCCTTCTGTGCGTCTAATCCAGTCTGCATTTTCATTGTGAGTGATTTCATCACTACAAATATATTTCTAAAAGTTTTCCATGGTAGTGGTGGGGTATTCAGCGGTTATTTTCTCCTTCCCTAATTCTCTGCAGAATGTTTTCGCATTGGATGTGAACAGCTTATTTTGGTAGTAAAATGTCTTTTCTCAAATATTCGTATTCTTTGAGTTTTTGCATGGACTTTTTGTCGCAATGTTTCCTTTGCTGAAAGCGGTTCTTCTCTTGGTGAGAAAATGTTTTCTCTTCATCTGTCTTCCTTTTCTGGATTTTACACCGTTTCCTCAGATTAGTTCAATCAATATTAATATTTCACTTCTCATTCAATATTAATATTTCACTTCTCATTATTCAATCTCTTTTTCAATTTTACACCTCCAGTTTGGAATCCTCAGGTTTGTACGTCTTCGCGTTTTTCAGTGGTGTACAACTGGTTTCAATTGTCTTAGTAGCTGCGTAAATAATTTCGTTTAATTCAGTGGGATCTGATTTTAGTTCTTGTATAATTTCTTTTCTTAAATACTTACCAATTTTAATATGTTTTCTATTTTGAACTGTATTTGAAAGTTTATGAAGTGGTTCTCTATCATACATAATGGCGTGTCTTATAACTCCAAGCTAGCTCAGAATTTTCTGCTTCATTTCTCTCGAAGTCTCTCTATGTTGTTCAGTAAATGTGTATATTACTATTATTATTATTATTATTATTATTATTATTATTATTATTATTATTATTATTATTATTATGATCATCATCATCTGTATACAGTGGAAGAAAGGAAGGAAAACAGAGCGAGAAAATAAGATATACAAAATAAATAAGTAAAGAATTCACAGTGACAATGCTCTTCACAATACGTGTGACATACCAGATAAGGCAATCTTTTGTACGTTCTGTTTGGATTCTAAGCCAGGTATCATTATTACGTAATCTTTTGTTCCTTTTTTGATCATTCCAAGTGCTCCTACAATCATTGGTACTGTAACCATATAGAGGTGCACATCTTTTTGATTTCGATGAGCAAATCTTTATATTTTGAGTTTATCAAATTCTTTTGTCGAGATATTATGGTCAGAGAATATTCTCATTTCAATTAATAAACATACCTTATTGTTTTGGTCTTTCACAACAATATCTGGTTTGTTTGCTTTGGTGGTCCAGTCTGTACATACTGGAAAGTCCCAAAGAGTAGTTACATTTTCTCCCCCAGTTACAGCCTCAAGGTGGTGCTTGTACCATTTGTCTACCAAATCCACTCACAAGGCTTTTGTCAGCCCGAGGCTATAGAAAAAGACACTCAGCCATAGTACCACGCAGTGGGACTGAACCCAGAACCATGTGGTTGGTAAGCATGTTACTTACTGCACAGCCACTGCTGTA
The DNA here is from genome assembly GCF_006345805.1 of Octopus sinensis. Taxonomy (NCBI): domain Eukaryota; kingdom Metazoa; phylum Mollusca; class Cephalopoda; order Octopoda; family Octopodidae; genus Octopus; species Octopus sinensis. The sequence continues at coordinate 131,320,961 of NC_042998.1, read as the reverse complement.
CCTATAAAAAAAACTCTGTGAGAAGTGGAATAAACGATTTTCTAAACAAAAATATTTATCGGAGTGCTAATGAACGAAACTCTCGGCCCTCGAGTCATTCTGCTGGTTCTGTAAACTAATAATAATATTAATTGTAATAATATTTTCTGATAAACGCACAAGGCCTGAAATTTGGTGGGAGGGGACTAGCCGACAACATCAACACCAGTGTTCCACTGGTGTTTAATTTATCAATCCCGAAAGGATGAAAGGCAAAGTCAACCTCGGCGGAATTTGAACTCAGAACGTAGCAGCGACCGAACTATAGCTAAGTATTTCGTCCAGCATGCTAACAATTCTGCCAATAATGTGAGTGTGTGTGTGTGCGTGTGTGCACACGCGTTTGTGTAAGAGAGAAGGGTTTCTTACGCCCCCCACATATATGTTTTATATATTATTCGTATATATGCGTGCGTGTGTGTATTAACTTTTTCTCTATAACTTACAATGTTTCCCTCTATTTAGGCTAAATAAATATAAAGCATATTTGTTTATATTCCAAATGAACACAAACTTAGATATAGAAATATTCATCCGTGTGTGTGCATGTGTGTGTGTATGAGCGCGTCTATACATACGTGCATACATGCATACACACACGTATATATATATATATATATATATATACACATACACAAACATTTAAATACTATTACATACATACATACATTACATACATACATACATACATACATACATACATACATACATATATACACAGAAACATGCATATATGCACAGGCACAAGTAATACTTACGTATACATATACACACGCAGACACGCAAATGTATTTAATGGAAAATAAATAAGCAACTTTCAAAAGTGATAATTCTAAATGAAATGTCACCATGTCACTTTTAATTTTCTCATCCATTCATGGATATACATCCGTGCGCACACTCGCATATACATATGTAGTATGCATTTGTATAATATACGTACGTATGGGTGTATGCATTGGCGTATATATATATATATATATGTATATATATATGCGTGTGTGTGCAAACGTCTATATACACATTCATGCACAGAGACATTTTCTTTTGAAGAAACGACGAGAAGAAAGAAAACGAAATTGAGAATATCTGAAAGAGGGCAGGCCATACCCAATAATGAAGTGTGTCTACATATATGAATATATGCAGACATGTGTGTATAGTCTGGGCGCGCACACTCAAACACGCATACAGATTTTGGCATTAAGGATGTGCGTGTGCATCATGTACATACACACACACATACTCACGCACAGGTACATACATAGAAACGCATATATATATATATATATATATATATATATATATATATATATATGTACATACCAATATATATTATTAGTGTGTGCATAAAGGCTCTGCCCTTGCGTCAAATGTTTCAAGTACCTTTCAAGCATTCTCCAGGCGCCGAATGTAGATAAATACCTATCATTTGATAGTATTTCTGAAAATATCTTTCATAACAAAAATCAGATTACTAGAAAAAAATTCAATAAAAACAAGAAAATATTGCGTAAGATAGCAGCGCATGCCACCAAAGTGACGCTGTGGTAATATCATACTAAGCTCAGTATACCCATCATGACTATCCATCTTATAAGTGTACACAAGGCACATGCATCACAACCATATGCGCGCGACATGGTTATTTCATATTACGATAAACAACGCATGACCTTGCACGTGGAGTCCAGTTAAAATTTTCTCCAGGTTGAGTAGCTTGAATAAGGGTTGTTTAAGGATGTTGAACGAAACACGTTTTCAGAGGACAATTATTTAAATCCCAAAGAATTCCTCTCAACACATGTCTATGGTGCTCCCCACATTATTCCGTTCGCCATCAGAGGTGCACATATTGTCAACCAGCAAGGGACATACTCGACTGGTTAAGGTCAAGCAACTGATAAGCAAGTTTGTGGTATTGAGCAGAATATCTGCTGTAGCTCATCTTTTATACCAAGACAAAATAATGTACATGATAACACTTCCAATCCGTTAAAATCAGAAGCCATGAAAGCCACTGCCTGGTACTGCATCAGGGCATTTATTAATATTATTAATATTATTATTATTGTTATTGTTATCAAAACATCATCATCATCATCATCATCATCATCATCATTATCGTCCTCCTCCTCATTATTATTGTTGTTGTTGTTGTTGTTCTTATTTCGCTTTATCATAGGTTTTGTTGGAGCTCCTTGTCTTACATGTGTAGCAGGCTTGCTAACTATAGCCAACGGTGCCATGCTATCCATTCTATTCATCTCTCTAATGCCTTCCTGATTATTCTGGCCGTGCCACGGAGTCAAAACTTTTGTAACAATTCTACTGGCCATTCTATTCCAGTTTCCTTTATATTCCCCTTGATGAATTCTGATACTGTTCCCAAAGACCCAACAGTAATTGGCACCTCCTTCACCTTCGTTTTCCATAGCCGTGTTATTTCGTACTTAAGAGGGTTGTATTTTTCTTTTTTTTCTCTTTCCTTCTTGACTATTCGTGGATCAAAGAGGTATGCAATATCAACATAAATTATTATTATTATTATTATTATTATTATTATTATTATTATTATTATTATTATCATTATTATTTTATCGGTTCGCCAAGGATGCCTTCTCTTCTCCCTCTTGTGCGTATTGCCTCTCGAGCCATTACTGCTCAAGTTGGAGGCTTTGAGGGGTATCCCGCGCGATCTAGGAGGTGGAAACAGCGTGTCTGCCTATGTCGACGACGTCACCGTAATGGTGTCGAATCACAGGCACATTGACCTCATTGGCGATAGACTAAACCAGTACGAAGCGGTGACAGGTGCAAAGATTAACGCGGAAAAGTCCGTGGGCTTGCAACTGGGCACCTGGAAAGGCAGGTCCATACCGTCCAATAGTGTAGTAGGGCGCTGGACGGAGGAACCCGTTAAATTGCTCGGAGTCTGGTTCGGTCCAGACCTCCAGGTGGATAAAAACTGGGAAGAGGTGACGAACAGGGTGGCCAATCTCACCCAGAAATTGGCCGAGTGGAAGCTGTCCCTGAAAGGTCGAGAGGAGGTGGCGAATGCGTACATCGCATCCGTCATCTGTTACCGATTGACCGTCGTCCCTTGTCCCGACCGCTGGTTGGCCAAGCTGGTGCGCTTGCTTTTCGACTTCTTGTGGAAGGGTCAGGTACCACTGGTCAGGCGATCCATCCGCTGTCAACGGCCGCTGAACGGAGGCCTTGGCATGCCGTGGTTACTGATGCGCAGACATGCGCTCAGGCTAAGGCATCTAAAGTGTTTCATAGACGGTGAACAGGTGTGGTCATCTTTTGTCAGTCGCGACATTCCGCAGCTCATCTCTTTGACAGAGTTGCAGTCTTGGATCAAACGCAGACCGAGAAAGGGTGCTTGGCACCTCGAGTGCCGTCAAGTTCTCTCGGCTCTCCACCAGGCGGGCAATGCGATCGGTAGTGGTTCCACTCTAGCGTTCTATAGAGGTTTAGTGAAAGAAAAGTGCGACGATGTTCTCGAGGAAACTCTAGGCGTTGACGATAACGAGCTAAACAGTCTGTTCGGGAGAACTTTTGGGCCGGGGCCAATGGATAATTTCCAAAGGTCCCTCGCTCTGCAGTACTACCGAGGGGCTCTGCCTGTTCGGGATAAACTCTACAGGCACGGACGTGCCGTCAGACGGGCCTGTCCGAGGAGCGCCCAGGACGACGAAACCGTTCTGCACGCACTCGTCCAGTGCCCGAGTATTGCTGAACTATGGGTTTATGTCGAACAGCTACTGTTGCGTATAGGACGGATCCGGCTATCAGCTGAATCCATAGTGAGGACTGCCCCGCCGACCTCCTTTAACCGGGAGGACAAGGCAGTTTTCCTTTGCCTAGTGGCTGTAGCGAAAGAGGTGATATGGTGGACCCGTTTGAAAGGGCTAAGGTCAAACACCTTCCCCTTTGGCCAAGGCCTCATCAACTTTTTCAAGTTTCACTTGAAAAGGAAGATGAGAGTAGAGAGGGAAGTGATGTCTGGTAGCAAGTTTATTGAAAGGTGGGTGAATGTCGCTAGAATGGCCAGTATGAACGGACCAATTCTGAGGATACACCTGTGAGAATTAAAAGGAAATATAAAAGGAGAAAGGGGCTCTCTACCCCTCTTTTGACCAGGCTCCCGTGGCTTTTATGGGTTTTTCAACGAGTAACCTTTCGAAGCGCCTCCCCCTATTGGGAGTTTTAATTGTTACTTATTTTTCGTTGTCATCCTGCTTTTGTACACGGACATTTTCAAACGGACAAAACCCTTTGTAACTTTCGTCCTGTGTTTTGTCCCTTTATGTTTTAATTGATTTTTGTTAGTCCTTGTGGCCAATAAACGAACGAATTATTATTATTATTATTATTATTATTATTATTATTATTATTATTATTATTATTATTATTATTATTATTATTGTTATTATTATTATTATTATGATACAGATGCCATATGCCCACGGGCATATGGCGTAGTAGTTAAGGGCGCGAGGCTACTAACCCCAAGATTCCGAGTTAGATTCCAAGCAATGACTTGAACAACAACAACAACAATAACAATAATGATAACATTAGCCATAATGATAATAATAATAATGGTGATGATGATGATAATGATAATAACAATAATAATAACAGTAACAACTACAACAGCGAAAAAATACCTTAAGAATGAGAATCCAGGTTCGAAATTTACCCCATGACACCGGAAGAAGGCTGGAGGGTATATCAGATGAGACGATGTGTTAACAACAAAGAAGATGAGGACAAATATCCGTCGAATGTAAATAATATAAATAATGTAAATAATATATATATATATATATATATATATATATACTATATATATATATATATTGATAGAAATGGTAAGACAACGAAACAATGAAAGAGACCTCGATATTATGTAACTAGAGGAATTATTTGTAAATATATGTGACTATTATTCAGTAGCCATGATAGAGCTCCGAGTTTCGGATGTCGGGTCATGGGTTTCCGTCCGTCCCACCCCGTGATCCAAAACTCGGAGTTTTATTATATATATATATATAGATATATATATATATATATATATATATATATATATATATATATATAAAAGGAAATGAAGAAAATGCTGACAAAATAATTTAAGTAATTTAAGTAATCTAATTAGGTAAAAGTTCTTTTTACCGGTTGCGCATTTGTTATGCTTATCAAAAGATTAGAGTTCCTTTCTGATAGATTTTAAAAAGAACTTTCACCTAATTAGATTACTTAAATTACTTAAATTATTTTGTCAGCATTTTCTTCATTTCCTTTTTTATATATCACAACTCGTGTTCCACATCTCCTTTTTTAAATAAATAAATATATATATATATATATATATATATAATATATATATATATATATATAATATATTATATATAATATTATTATATATATATATATATATGAATGTATGTATTTTATATATGAAAAATACAAAAATAGAACGGAAAAAGCAGAGAAATGTTGCACAAATGCAAATGCAAATAACAGGACATAACTTTCGTATGCATTCACTGCTTTCCTCCAAGGAATCTAATGCTCTTAGCTTAGTTTTTCCTTGGGGCTGGCCAGATTGGAGCAATCTCGAGTATAACGAGCCGAAATTGCAAAGATATTCTGGAGTTCGACTGAGGAAAGAAAACTCCGAATGACCCGTCCTTTTTTCTTTGTATCGTCTGTCTCGATGTTTTGTTGTTCCTTTTTTGTATCACCTAACTCTCTGGATGTTTTGCGTTCTGGTCTTTTTTTCTATTTTTTATATATAAAAATATAGCGTCGTACGTACACTTTGATCTCTTATATGTAAGTATATATATATATATAAATTTTGTACGACTCTATTATTCTTTCTATTCTTTCCTTTGTTTCTTCTTTCTATCAGCCCTTTCAGACTAGCTTCGTTCATTCCACTCTTCGTTCTTTGGCTCTCCCTCTCTGACATTTCCTGGTCTTCTCTTCATTCTCACTTTACCTCCTCTTTCACTTCACTCTGTCCCTTTTATTTTTCTTGCTCCTCTTTAACTCTTCAACCCCTCTGTCTCTACCTGTCTCTCTTCTCTCTCCACGTGAGTGGTGTTCGGCCAAGCCTGGCATTTCTTTCTTGGTTCGACTAACATCCGAGCAACATCTATATTCCTCCCTGTTCTTCTCAGGTAAGACTTTACTTCCACACACGCCAGCTTAATTTAATTTATCCTTAGTCGAAAGACACCTGCTGTTACGTCCCGTTATTTGCATTTGTATTTGTGTAACATTTCTCCGTTTTTTCCGTCCTTGTTTTCGTATGCATTCGCTGCTTTCTTCCAAGGAATCTAATGCTCTTAGTTTAGTTTTTCTTTGGGGCTGGCCATATTGGAGCAATCTCGAGTATAAAGAGCCGAAATTGCGAAGATAATCTGGAACTTGACTAAGGATAGAAAACTCCGATTGACCCGTCCTTGTTTTCTTTGTATCATCTGTCTGGATGTTTTGCGTTTTTGTCCTATTTTGTACTATTTATATATAAAAATATAGCGGCGTACGTACACTTTGGTCTCTTTCTCTCTCCCTATATATGTATATATATATATATATATATATATATATATATATATATATATATATATAATATATATATATATATATATATATATATATATATATATATATTATATATATATATATATATATACACATATATATACATGTGTGTGTGTATGTGTGTGTGAAGCCGCATGGCTCGGTGGTTAGAGGGTCAATCTTACGACCGTGAGGTTGTGAGTTCGAATCCCGGACCGGGCTGTGTGTTGTCTTTATTTCATGTTGCTCCAGTTCACTCAGCTATAGAAATGAGTTGTGACGTCACTGATGCCAAACTGTATCAGCCTCTGCCTTTCCCACATCTGTGGCATGGCTGGGGTGGCTGGTATGCATGAACGACTGCTGGTTTTCCATAAACAACCTTGCACGGACTTGTACCTTGGAGGGTAATTTTTTAGGCGCAATCCCATGGTCATTCGTGACTGAAGGTAGTCTCTGCATATCTATATTATAGTGCAGCTTTGACGACAAAATATTTGTGGAGTAAATGATGGTCTAATCCAACTAAGAGATTTGTAATACTTACATTTGGAGGATTCCAGGCCATAATCTGTCATGGAAAATTGGGAGAGGGGTATGTAATTTTTGAACCAATCGAAAAGCTGTGAGTGGATATACTCACCAACTGAATGGAGGTGTAAAGGAAATATTGTACGTAAATGGGTACACTCCCGAAATGGGCTGCAATGGGAGAGAGCAACAGGGAAGTGAACTGTTGAAATGTTGCAGAAGGTGAAATGTTGATATTGGATTGCTAGTCTGGCTCTAGAATTAGAAACATAAAGTGAGCCTATGCAGTCGCATAAGAATATGTAATAATGAATTACAAGTAAAAAAATAATGCATAATGGCTAACCGCGTGGTTGGTAGGAGTAATTGGAGAATATGTTTTGATACTGAAATCCATGCAGGAAACGCAGAAAGACACACACTCTATGAAACATAGTCACACTCATACACTTACACACATACACAGTCGTATACAAAATGTGATGTCGTTGTCGTCGTGGCATAATATGTCCTGTTAACAACAGAAAGATTGAAAATAAAATTTCGTATTGACAGTGACCAGCCCTCACATATTGATAGTTTATTCAATAATGTAGCTAACGCGGAAAGACACGCACACTGTAAGACATGTACACTCTCATACACTCACACACAGTCATTCACAGGCAGTTATACAGTCATATAAAAATGTGACATCGTCGTCATCGTCATGGTTAGAATTAAAGTAATAGTATAACAGTGACGTTGCATATGCATATGTGTAGATGTGTGTGTGTTCAATAACGCACATAACGTGGAAAGACACACACACTATGAGACATATGCACACCCAAACCCTCACAGAGAGATACACATTAATATACAAAATGTGATGTCGTTGTCGTCGTGGCATAAAATGTCCTGTTGATAATAGAAAGATTATCTCTATGAAATGTTATATTGTTTTTAATTACAATGAAAATAAAATTTCGTGTTGACGGTGACCAGCACTCACATACATATAGCTTGTTTAATAACATACCTAACGTGGTAAGACACACATTGTAAGACATACACATACACATACGCTTACACTCATGCTCTCACAGACAGACACACAGTTATATAAAAATGTAATGTTGTTGTCGTTGTGGTACACAATGTCCTGTTGACATTGTATACCACAATAGAAATTTTATCTCTATGAAATGTTATATTGTTTTAATCGGAATGAAAATAATCGAAATGAAAATAAAATTTCGTATTGGCACTGGCCAGCCCTCACATATTGATAGTGTGTTTAATAATGTACCTAATAATGTACACACACTCTGAGACATATGCACACTCATAGACTCACACACATTCATTCACAGACAGATACACAGTCATATACAAAATGTGACGTTGTCGCCATCGTCGTGGTTAGAATTAAAGTAAAAGTATACGAGTGACATTACATATGTATGTGTAGAGTTACACTTATACACTCACAGAGAGATTCACAGTCATATAAAATATGTGATGTCGTTGTCATTGTGGTATAAATGTCCTATTAGCAATAGAAAGATAACCTCTATGAAATGTTATATTGTTTTAATAGAAACTGAAATAAAATTTCGTGTTGACAGTGACCAGAACTCACATACATATCGTATGTTCAATAACGTACCTAACGTGGAAAGACACACTGTGAGACACATACACACTCATGCACTCGCATATGCATTCACAGACAGATACACAGTCATATACAAAATGTGTGGTCGTCGTAGTGTTTAGAATTAACAGTAAAAGTAAAAAAGTGAAACAATATATCACATTACAATATACATGTTGTTCTTTCACTTTTATTCTTTGCCTTTTGACACGTAATACCGAACCAGTGCCAATGTAGCATTGTTGTAATCCAAATGACAAAAAAATTACATGTTGACACTCGCGGGATATGATAGTGTTACCATGTAAAATTTTATTTGATTTGGTTGAGCCGTTTGAGAATGCATTGGGAACAGAGAAGCAGTTAGAGAGACAGAGGATTTTATATATATATAATGTTTTATTACCTGAAAGAATAGCACTTTATAAAACAGTAAATTTTGACCTCGTAAATGACCAGCTATTGATATTCTTACGTTCTTGTGATAGGTACGATGTAATCACATTTAATTCTCTCGCAGCTTGTATAGGAATTAAGATGCTTAAAATTGATACACGCTCTGTTTTGAAAATAAATTCTATTAATAGTATTCTTATTATTATGTCCATAAATTAAATCTATCTTTTCAATTATTTATTATTAATATTAATTCAACAAAAGTATTTTTAATTATGCGGTTAATAACCCGGCATATAATTAATATAACATCAATTATTGCAATTGCTGTGTATGTGCTGTTGTTTCTAGTGAGCGCGTTGTTTATTCTCAGCTCAGCTTGTCTCCTACAGGTCTTTTAGCCATAACCTTTACGTCTATTTACAAGCGACATTGCACCTATGATCACATTCTTTGTACTTGAAAAGACAAGGGTGTGATTTAGAGAGATTTAGCTGATTTTTCCAGCAAATTGTGTGACCTCATAAAAAAGACCCTCAGAACAGAACCGCTGATTATATTTTTGGAAGTGATTAAAGGTAGATAGTGTGCGTGTGTGTGTGTAAATAGATTTGAAGTTTGAAGTAGAATGAATAGTTCTAATTTCCAAGATGGTTCAAGAAATGTGGATGAGACATGCAAATATAAAGTAGACAATTCGTCGAACTAACAAGGTCCTTTGATATTGATGAAGAAGGTGAAACTACTTATATTTGCGATTACGTCGTGGGAGAGAGAACACTCGGTGTCGCTTACATCAATGTAGCAAATTGTTCTAATCGAGAGGTACACTATTTTGTGAACCCAGAAGAACAAAATGTGAAGCGAATCTGGAGGGTGAGTCAAACTGAGCTGAGAACGTAAATACATGTAATCAAATACAATGCATTTTGTCCGACGTTGTACCGATTCCACCCTCGTTCCTCTACCCTATTCAGAAAATTTGCTTTCCTTTCGCAGATTCGTTGAAAATAAGTACTAATGACATACCGAGGCTGACTGAGTCAATTATACTGTTGAAGTTCTGTGCCAATGTCACAAACCCTTTATTACTTAGCATACAGGGTGCTGATGAGAGTGTCACAGTTGCAAATGTGTGTCAGTAGTGATGTACTAAGGGATGGTATGATGGCGTTGGTGATGGAAATAGAATTGGTACCGTTATAGTATTGTGGTATTGACAATTATTATGTTGGAATTCACTAATGTAATGCATTGATACCAGACACATTAGCGAAATCTCTAACAGATAACCCAGTTATTTTTTTTCCAAACATCAAACACGCAAAGTAAAAATACAATAGAAATATTAACAAAAATAACAAGCACAAACAATATTTAGAAGTACATTATCAACAAAGACGGCAATAACGCACACTATATTAATATTACCCACCATCAAGAAACATATCTGACCATAGAAACACATACGAGGTTATACAAATATACATACGCGCAATAAAATACAGACAAGGAACAAAATTCCTTGAAAGTACGACCACTAAGTACCCCGCTTATAATTAGATGTATACATATTAGATCATAATATTTATGAACATGTGTGAAGAAGAAAATGTGTGATCGCAAGGTCGTGAGTTCAATTCGCGTCGACGCGTTGTTATCCTTGACCAAGACACTTTACTTCACGTTGCTCCAGTCCACTCAGCTAGCAAAAATGGTTGTACCTGTATTTCAAATGGCCGGCCTTGTCACACTCTGTGTCACGCTGAATTTCCTTGAGGGCTTGCACGTTAATTTCACGAGCAAGCTGTTCTGTTGATCGTATCAGCTGGGATCCTCGTCCTTGTAACCGACGGTGTGCTCCTATATGGATATATATATATATAAAGGTGGCGGCAATCTGGCAGAATCGTTAGCACGACGGGAAAAATGCTTACCAGCACTTCGATTGCCTTTACGTAATGAGTTCAAATTCCGCCCAAGTCGATTTTGCCTTTCATCCTTTCGGGGTCGATAAGATAAGAACCGTTTGGGCAATGGAGTCGCTAGAATTCACTTACTTCCTCCTGCGAACTTGCTGATCTTGTGTCAAAATATCAGACCAGTATATGAATATGTGTCTCAGTATACGTGTGTATGAGTGTGTGTGTGTACGTACACAGATATATGCTACACAAACAGTATGCGTATGTTTATGTAGAGTATTTCACATATATCTATATTCGTGGCTGTACACAGTCTCATATCAGGACAGATTCATCCGCACGTTTCAACGTGTGTTGAAGAATTTTGCTACAGCCAAGTGTATGGTACTGTAGTAAAACCCCACCCACCCATACATACATACATACAGTTACACATGTGATTGCTCACATATCGTTAAGCATTTGTTTCAATATGTGTGAGTAAAATTCTTGTATATATTTTTGTAAAGTTTAACACGCACAAAATACCTATACACATATACTTTCTCTCACATACATTCCTGAATCAATTTTCTACCAATTTGTTCTTAATTCAGTTAGAATCTAACATTTCACGAGTAAAAGCATTCAGGAAGGAAACTTCAGTCTCAGAATAAATTCTTCTTCTTTACTTAAGCACACCCCGTCTCATTTTGTTTCTTTCTTTATATTTGTTGTGTTACACGTTTATTTTTAGGGTTTCACTCTTGCTTTCGCTTTCGCCGCTTGAAATTTAAGCCTTGGATCTTTGGAAGCTCGGATGGAATTTCATTAGTTCTCTGTTTTTTTTCCCCATTTTATTTCTGAATTGCAAACAGACTTACTTATCTCACTCTAATTCATTTGCATTATTTTTTTTTAAATAGTTCCTTTGTAAAATGGTAGGGTGGGGGCCGTTCGTTTCAAATATAGTCGTAGTTTGTATTCTTTTTGTTGAGAAACTGATGGTGATTCGTATTTTCTCGCTTTTTCTTTCTCTATCTATCTCTCTCTCACTCCGTCTCGGTACACACAAACACACACATGAGGACCCGTGACTTACTGGTTATGTTGATCGGCTCACGATAGTAAGGGTCTGAGTTCGATATATGGTGACACATTGTGTCCTTGAGCAAGACACTTAATATTACGTTGCTCCAGTTCCTCCACCATTGTGATGGTGATAACGTTGATAGACTGTGAAATATATAGGCATGGTAATAAGCTTGGTCTCGGATTCAGTCCCACTGGGGGAAATGTCTTCAAGTATAGCAACAAGCCAGCCAAAACCTAGTGAGTGGATTTAGTAGACGGAAAACTATCTATCTATCTATCTATCTATCTATCTATCTATCTATCTATCTATCTATCTATCTATCTATCTACCTCACTCTCGCTCTCGCTCTCTCTCTCTCTCTCTCTCTCTATATATATATATATATATATATATATATATATATATATGTATGTATGTATATATATATATATATATACACACATATATATATATATAAATATATATATGTATGTTTGTGTTTATGTATGCGTGTCTTTGTGACTGTGGGTATCCCTCACCATCACTTGTGTTTACACACCCATAACTTAGCAATTCAGTAATAGTGAATAATAGAATAATTAACAGGCTAAAAAATAAAAATAAGTCCTGGGGTCGATTCTTTCGACTAAAATTAGTTCAAGTGGAAGAAAAGATTATATATATATATAATAGAAATATGTTACAAAATGAAAATAGAAAAAGTAAAGGCTTTTTATGAAAAGTAACGATAGATATACATAATTAGATGAACTGAGGTAGGAATAAAAGTAATAGAAGTCATTATTTTGAATTGTTAAAGAGATTCAAAGACATACCTGTTTTTTAAATTGCTGTTCACTGGCTTTGAATGCGCGTGGATTATCGAACGGTGTCGGGCATACTAGTCCCTGAATAAAACGATTATGTGTAAGGGAGATAAGTAATTCTGGATTTGGTGCAATTTGGATAGATATAATTCTGTAATGTGAATGATGTATGGGATGTATGGGGGTTAGTGGTATTAATTGAAAGGTTAGTAGTGTTCTGTATTATGTTATGTGTTCATATTGAGTTGTGGAAGATATTTATTGATGAAAGTTGCCTCTTTAATCATTCGTTGTTGTAATGAGATGTTCTGTGAACATTGATGGAAGGGGAAAATTAGGAAATTAGGATTAAGGTTCCTAGCACATCTTTCTATGTGTTCACTGACCTGTATCTGTTTGTATTGTGGGTGGCAGATTTGTTCTTTGTGGAGAGTGGTTCTTCAACGGAGTGATACTCCTGTTTGGCCAATATACTGATTACCGAACCCTAAGCATGTAAGGGCATAAATTAGGTTTTCCGAGACACAGGTGAAATTTGATCTAATCTTAAATATTTCACCTTGTTTAAAGTGGAACTCTGAAACCTCCAAAAGATGGGGGCATGTGCCACAGTTAGGTTGACCACATTTTTTTCCTTTTTGGTTCCGTTGTTAATGGATATAGCATTGCGCTGGTTAATATTTTTCAATAATTTCGATTGCATTTTGCTTTTGATAATTTTGTGTGAGCCTAAAATTTGTTCCTTGTTTCATCTCCTGTGAGGATGGGTAGATTTTGGATGATAATGTTGAAGGCTTCATTGTTTCTAGGGTTATGTGTGGAGATGTATGGGAGTATTTTTAAGTCTGGAGTAGTATTTCGGTTGACTTCCCTTAATGTTCGTATATCTATTTCCTTTGCTCGTTTAATGCCATCATTTATTAATGATATTGGGTAATGTCTTTTGATTAGTATTGATCTGAGTTCAAGGAGACTTCGTTCACGTGTATAGGGGGTTAGAACCTATGGTACAGATTATGTTCGCTAGATTATTAGGTATATTAATTTTTATGTGTTTGTGGTGGCATGACTTAAATAAGGGGTATTGTTTTGAATCTGTGGGTTTATAGAAGCTGTCTGTTTCGATGTGGTTATTGACTATTTTAATTAGGATATCAAGAAAAGGGAGTTGTTTATGTGCACCATGGTGAAATGTATGTTGGTATTAATATTGTTGAGAATTATTTTGAAATCGAGGAATTTGTCCATGCAGTCTTTCCAAAGTACAAAGCAATCGTCCAATTACCTCTTCCAGTTCTTTAAATAGCAATGAAATGAGGTGCCATATTTTTGTAGTGATGATTGGTATATTTTGAGTTTTAGGTAACCCATTACAAGGTTCGTAATCACTGGGGCAGCTCCGGTTCCCATTGCAATTCCACAGTTATGTCGATAGTAAACTGTATCGAACAGGAAATAGTTGTTCAGTTGGATGAATTTGAGTGCGTTGGATGAATTTGAGTGCTGCGATTATGAATGTGCGGTTGATGCGACCTGGGATCACTTCTGGGTATTTTTCTAGCCAGAAGGTGATTGCTTGTATACCATAATCATGTGGGATATTGGTGTACACGTTCACCACATCGAATGATATTAACAGGGTTCCTTCATTTGTTGTCTACGGGAGGGGGTTAAGCACGTCTAATTCATCCCTGATGAAATTTTTCATATATTTTAGAAACGGCTTGAGTAAGATGTTGCTCAAACGGTGAGTTTCGCAAGCAGGGCTAGCAATGATGGGTCTAAGTTTGAGGTCAGTAGGGGGGGGGGCATTAATGCATAGACTTGGAGAAACTTTGCAAGCTTTACAAATATGTAGATTTTTGTGTATTATATATATATATATATATATATATATATATATACAGAAAGAAAGAAAGAGAGAGAGATGCATCTGATCATCTATCTATTCATCTATGTGTCTGTCTGTCTGTATGTATGTATGTATGGTAAATCTGAAGGACCACTAACCCAAATCTGTACGCTTTTCGTACGTATGTATATGCATAAGTTTGCCTAGCTATGTATTCATCATTTTATTGAAAGTTTCTATTTGGCTTCTGGAACCTGCGGCTTCGGTAGTTCGGTTTGTAAGGGAATGCATTCAGTAATACTCTATTTCGGCTTTTTATCATTTTTTCGTCATTTAGTTTCGCGACACTGTTACTTCTGCAATAATTAACGAAGCTTAATTAAAGTAATTTAGCGTAGCTAAAAATGTAAATAATCATTAAAAAGAAAAAAATGATAAAATTTACTAAATCATTCCCTTACTTTTTTTACTAACAATTTAACTTAGATATGTAAAGAAGGAAAGTAATACCTAACCACTTGAATTTGCTTTTATACCAACTAAACCATGAATTAGATATGTATATAACCTGAGCCAATTTGTTTAATTAATTGAATGATTTATTTTAATACTGAACTCAGAAACTAACGAATTCACATCTGTCATGCTACGTACTCGGTTAGTTAACTCATTACTTACTCAACTAATTGATTAGCAACATAGAGTGGAAAATAAATAGTTGTTTAATATATTAACTTATAACTACATAAACGTACGAACATCATTCCATATTGACGTTAGACCTGCTATAGAAATAACTTTATCTTTCTCAAACTATTCGTAATGTCTTAAGAAAGGAAAAACGCTTTGGATTAACACAGTCAAAGCCATGACATAACAGTCTGTGGATAGGGGACAACTGTTCTCCAAATTTCGATCACAGTAAGAGAGGGAAAAAAAACAGACTAATAAAGCAAAATTGTTAGAGTGCTCGTTAAGATTGATCAAAATTATCAGCCTGGATAAATTTGTCCTTTTTGTCCTTCATTCTTTCATGCATAGAATTTACGCAATATCCATGTTTCTCAAAAATATCTCCCCTTTTACACTCCAGTCCCCGTTGTATTCACAATAGAAAACCATGAATCTTTCCGATCTTTCTATATTTATTCTTTGAAAGGCTGCGAGCTGGCAGAAACGTTAGCACGCCGGGCGAAATGCATAGCGGTATTTCGTCTGTCTTTACGTTCTGAGTTCAAATTCCGCTGAGGTCGACTTTGCCTTTCACCCTTTCGAGGTCGATAAATTAAATAAAGCTGCGTACTGGGATCGATCTAATCGACTAGCTCCTCCCCAAATATTTCGGGCCTTGTACCTCGAGTAGAAAAGTATATTTATTCTTTGATAATATTTGTTTCAAATATTAATACAATGCCAGCAAGTTCGGGGGAGGGGATAAATCCATTACACCGATACTAGTACCCAACTGATACTTATTTTATCGACCTCGAAAGGATGAAGGGCAAAGTCGATTTCAACGAAATTTAAAATCAGGACGTAAAGACGGACGAACTGCCGCTAACCATTTCACCTCGCGTGCAAAGTATTCCGCCTGTTTGTCGCCTTTATTCTTTGATAATATTGCATGACTATGCTCACTGACCAAATTTACCTACTTTGAAATTTCTCTCTAGAAACATTAATCACCGCTATACAAGTAGCTGTCTCCAGTGTGTGTATTCTGATCTTGTCGTATACCAAATTGTAAATGGATATGATAAATCTGTTCGGTGAAAAAACAGAAAAGAAAAGAAAAGGACATGCAAACGGTGTTATCGTTAACGCTCCTTCAATGCAGAAGGCTGAAATCAGATTTTGAATTCAAATGAAAACCCGTTGCTATTCTTCGTGCCTGCCAAGCAGTGATTTTGAAAATCAATGCTTGAAAATCACAACGGATACTTAAATTTTTCATGCGAAGCATCTTACGGGAGATTTTCTGGTAACGAAGAAGGGATGATGCATATTTAATCCACACAATTTTATTAAACTACGGCCAACATCAGATATGTTGACAGCAATGTTCAGGACATAGCTGACAAAGGAAAAACCAACCAGGAATCTCAAAAGAAGATAGCTTTTAAAATCTGAAAATATTTCAAGCGTCGAGAATCATTATGGAATGAATGAAAGGCTTGGCTTAGGTGGCTCCACAGCTTCTGCGAAATAGCATCATCGAAGCTTGACCCAATCTTTCAGTTTACGTAAAAAGTAACATTGACAAATATCAAGCTTCGTGCGCCCCTTGTTAAAGTGTTTATCCTAACATCTTCAAATTTGGAAACCGACAAATCGGCTCACAAAGAATGCAAAAATACTTGTCAGCATGTGACACTGAAAAGAGAAAACTTGGTAGTTATTGTCAAGACACTAGTCTTGCGAGATAATGAAGGGGATTGCAATAATTTGTGCAAAAATCTCGATATTAACCGTGTCAGTGTCTTGGAATATTTTCTCTCCAAGAATATTCTTTGAATAGGAGAACTCAGAAATCAGTTTGCTTCGAAAATGCTGTTGGTCCTTACATGTTTTCCGCAAGTAAAATAACAGATTAAATAAAATAGCAGATTATGTAGAAACGTTTTCGGGATATTCCATCATGTTTAATGAAATGTTTGTCATAAGGAAGATCGACGAAGATGAAATTCATTAATCATTGATGGAAACAGCAGCAAGTCTTTCAGCGTATTCTATGCAATGCATTCCACCAAAGGAAATGTTGTGCATGAAATAATAATTAAAAAATGTACACTGAAGCGAAGCTGAAAATTGACAAAATTCTAGAATATTTTGATGGTGCAGTAAATATGAACAGTGTTAATGCAAGTTGGCAATCAGAAAAAAAACGGGTTTCCCATTTGCTGATTTTTACGAACACCTTCTGAATCTTGCTATCCAAGCTACAAAAATAGAGACTAAAGTACTTGTTAATAAGAATTATTCAGAGACTCCAAAACCTTAAGAGAAGTCAGTCCCAAATGAACTCATTGAAAACAAGAGTCGATGAAGAACAAATGTAATAAGGGGTCTTCCAGATATGAAAAAAAAACTGTAGTGGTAATTATTTGAAGTCATTCATTGTGTTGCAAAATAGTCAGAATTGAAAAATATATACAGAATATAGTGCGGTATTGAATGCCATATGCAATTCTATTTTCTTAACTGGATTGTTTGTGCTGAAAATAGTACTGTTAAACAGAAACAACCTCAGCAACATCCAGGGAACGTTGTAGATGTTAGTATAACGAGAAGAGCTACAGCAACCAAGGAAACTTAACCAATTGTGGAAATAGCAACAACAGCAAAAACTCTGAGTTTGGAAATGAAATGGAAAGTTTCGTAAAACTTTCAAAGAAATCATCAAAAGCACGTTAGGTAGAAAAGTGCCTCATTATTTTCAAGCACGCTAGTAAATCAGCAGTAGAAATACCTCTCCATCAGGCTGTCAAAGAATTCTGTCGCTTATTATTGGCTTTATACCGTTTCATTCACATCAAATAGACTCACTAATAACTATAGGGGAAGAAAACTATCTACAATAAGGAAGTTTGCGAATCAAAACCGGGATGATGCAGTGTATATACAGAGAGAGAGAGAGAGAGAGAGAGAGAGAGAGAGAGAGAGAGAGAGAGAGAGAGAGAGAGAGAGAGAGATACATACATGTATACATACATACATACATACAGACTGATAAATAGACAGACAGACAGATAGAAAGATAGATAGATAGTTATCATGCATATCTGTGTGAAGTTATCAATGAGAATGTTTGTATGTATATATGGCGTGGCATTCAAATAGAGAAACCTGTCGTTAATGTACTTCACTGAATAGTCGATATTATAAAGTGTAATTGAAATTTATACATGCATAAATTACGCTGTTGCATTCATTAACAGTATAATAATAAATTCATTTAGAAACTTAGAAAATGGCTTGTAGAACAATAAGTTTACTGTATAATTTTGACGACGTCTGATGACCTCTAATTAAAGAGCTATATGATTAAAAAATTCCTGCGTCAAATCTGTTAAAGAGTAAGTGCTAAAAGTTCGCACATGAAACAATATCTCTTATCTACAATATGATTTAATTCTCTACGTAACCCAACATACTTCACACATCCCGTTCACACCAACGCAGAGGAAAAAAAGAAAGGAAAGAAATCATACGAAAATAAACAAATTAATTAATGAAATTGATATAATTAATAAATTAATTCATTTTAAAGTAAAAATAATAACAAAATAACATTTTTTGAGACGTTATGACTATGATTAAGGTCCCTTGGGAAGAGAATTTTAGTGGTTGTGGTGGAGATGATTGTGGAAATTGTGGTGGGGATGGCGATTTGGTTGAGGGTGGTAATAGTGGTGGCGATGATGGTTGAGAAGGTAATCGTGGAGATGGTGATGGTTAGTCAATTCATATGAAGGGTTATAAAACTAAGGCGACGAATTAACAGAGCAATTTTTGTGTCGGATAGAATATCATGTGGTGTTTGCAAAATGGGAGTTCAAATCTGACCGAGGTCAACATCGCCTTTTATTCTTTTGGGATCGATAAATAAAGTATGAATAAAGTAAAGTATTGGAGCCGATTCTTCTTTTTCTCTTCCGCTTACTCTCTATGTCTCTCTCGGAACTGACTGCGTTGTTCTGTGAAAGCATCATTGGGGATCACTGACATCGCCTTTCCTCCAGAAATGGTGAAGGGTTGATCCAAGGCTTTAACAGTTTCATCTCAAAGAAAAACCTGTTTGTTACTGGCGCTGTTCAAGAACGATATGCAGTGTGGTAAGGAAATATACAAGATTGTAGAGGTAAGTTACTTGGTAAGGATGGCAGTGGCGATAATGATGGCTATCAGAGGGTTGTTGCAACAGGTATTTGATAGTGGTGGTGATGGCGTAATATTAATGGGGAAAGTAAGAGTGAAAATAATGGCGATGTGTTGGCAGTGGACATGGATAGTGGCGACGGTGGCGGTGATGATACTGTTAGTGATTGTAATTGTGCTGTTAAGGGCTGTTGAAGATAATAGAGGTGATGGTGCTTTTGGTGGTATTTGTGGTGGTGGTGGTAGTGGTGATTGTGGTTGTGCTAATGGTAATGGTATTGGCGTTAATATGTGGTGGCTGTATTGATAGAAATAGCAGTGGTGATGATCGTAATTGTAGTGTTAAAAATGGTGTTAGCGGTGGCGGCAGCGGTGATAGTGGTGGTGATGTGGTGGTGGTGGTCGTGGTCGTGGTACTTTTGATGGTGGCAGTAATGGCATTCAGAAGGTTTGGTAGTGTGGCTAATGTGAAGGGTGATAATGACAGAGGTGGTGTTGGTGAGGATCTGGATAAAAGCAGTAATAGTGGTAGTAGGAGTGGGAGTGGAATAGTCGTAATGGCCATGATGTCAGACATTGCCGTTGTTTGAGCTCATTCGTCTAATATTAAATATACGACATGAAACCTGGTAATTGAAATTCCGAGATCGATCAATATTCCACAATCGGATCAGGAAAGATGTTTGACTAGAAAGTTGTACCACTTATAAGGGTAAATAAACCCTAATTCACAAAGTGTTTATAATCAGACAGAAATGTGGTTGTTATTGATGGTATTAAGGTTTCAAACCTGATTGAAACAACAGAGTTCTGTTTTTGTAAGGCCAATATACAGGGTGTTTCAAAAGTCTATGTCACATTCTAGGAACTCTTATACCATGAACTACAAATGGTAGCATGATTGAACCGGTATTATTTAAAATTATTTTAATTTTATAAACTAAACTTTATTTAATTTTGATTTCTGTCTCTTTTCAGATCCAGTAATGTCATTCACAAAACAAGAGAAGTCATTTCCGTCCTAGAATACGCTAAAACCAAATCCTGGACACTGTTCAACGTAAATTTCGTACAAAATTAACCAAGCAGGCACCAGACAGACGTTCCATTTTGAATTGGCATGCAGAATTTAAAGAGGACATCACTCAGCTTCAGATGATACGTTTGAACAGATTCGGCAAGCTTTCCAGCGCAGCTCCCAGACATCACTCAGAATAGTCAATTCCCATCAATAACTGTTTGGCGCGTCTTAAGTAGACGGCTGCAGTCCACATCATACAAGCTGCAATTGGTTCAAAAGTTGAAGGGCACTGATAAAGCTATTCGCAATGAATTTTGCGCAAGGGCGTCTTGTTCTCTTTGCCGGGCATAAATACCTCCTACTCCTTAAATTTTACATGCCAGTTCAAACTGGAGCGTCTGTCTGGTGCCTGTTTGGTAAACGTTGTACGAAATTTGCGTTGAACACGTGTCCCTGATTCAGTTTTAGCGTATTCTATGAAGCAAAATGACTTCATTTGTTCTGCGAATAGCATTACTGGATTTGAAAAGACACAAACGACAACATTTAATTTAATTTAATCTAATTTAAATAAACGGAAGAAAAGTTGATCCTTTTAGCTTTTAGATGATAGCTGTTCAATCACGTTACCATTTGTAGTTTATGATATAAGAGTTTTCAGAATGTGAAATACACTTATGAAACACCCTGTATATTTGTGAAATTTATTAAAAGAATTTTTCTTTTTAGATAAATCACTAATTTTCTCGGTCTGTAATACATTATTTAAACGGTTAAAGAGATAATACTATGCCGTTAGAGCTGCTGATTGTCTTGGGTAAAGATACTTCACTCATAAGATTTCAGTTTTGTTATCTGTAAAGAGTCAAGTTAGTTGAAAAGAATTAGTTCTTGTAAAGATTTGCTGCAAAGGGTTGCTGCAAAGATTTATAGTAACGCACTGAAATGCGTAATCATTTCGTTAGGCTACGTTTCTCAGTGTGGGTCTTTCGATGGCTTTGGGCTATAAAAGAAGCAAGTAATGCGACACTATTTTCATCTTTACTACTGCCCATTTGCAATGCAACAGGATGAGTAAAATTTCATGTAACAATCGATTAAAAACGTGCATTGCTTCAAAGTAGACCAGAATGTATTTGTGTCTGAATAATATCAGAACGTATTGTACAAACATTATACATATCCATTACTGTGACTTCTCTTCAGACTATAGCATAAGATTATGTTAAGTATAGCAGTAGTGTCGTGGCTGAAAGGATTTAAAGTTAAAAGAACATTATTTAATTGTTTTATGACTTTACCTTTCTTATTTGGAAAGGGATTATGAATAAGTGGGTTTCAGTTTCATTGGTTGATACTAAAATGTTTTAATATGGTGTCAAATATATTTTGGCGTGTCTGTCTTTACATATTGAAGTATGCAGAGTAGGTTTTTCATTAGCAGTATTTGAAAATAAAACCAGTATATTTAGGACTCAAATCCCAGTAAAGTTTTCAAATCCTTACTCTACAAGGCATCATTCCTTCTCTTTAAATGCCCTTATTACTTTTATTCCTTTACATAATCTCACTTATTACATAAAAGTAAGTACGAAGAGTAACACCTAATATCCGCCGTTATTTGTGAAACATTCTTTAGATGTTCACAATTTCATGCAATCATGACCTAAGTCTGCAATTTATCTTTTATTCTCATATCCATGCAAACTGACCTAGTTTCAAACTAGAAGAACATAAAATATCCAATTAAATTCTTCTACTGCGGATATTATGCATATCATTCTTTGTCCATGCCATCATATTCTATATCGGGTGTGTTTTACTAGTTACTATGCAGACACATCTATTCCACATTATCCTCTCTCAGTCTTTGCTGTAATATACTCTAGCCATATGTTTATATGAAAATGACATTTTACTTCAACTACTAACTGCTACTATAACGTAACCATAACCATTTTGACCCACGTTTGCTCTGATACCAATCACTAACGTCATTTACTCTGATTTTTTAAAATCCAAATATACGTTCTCTGCCATGTATTATAACCATATGAATGCACTTTCTTAATTCATCATCGGCCTTCATACAATGCACACATCACTGCCATAAACTACCTTAACATTGACTAACATTCACGGTTCCCAGAAACGATATGTTCCTGTTAAAATCGAAACTGATGGAGTCTATATAGTGATGCTCAACAAGATGAAGGTTTAGCGATCCGTATCCCATTTAGGATATGCATCACACCGTTGTGCAAAAAACTGAACTATTAATGTTTCAAACCTCCCACAATTTGCTGACTCAACTCAATACCGAAAATAGAACAAGTTTGGCTGATTAACAAGTGTTTCATTAACTTGTATTACTAATGGCTATGATTCACGAGCGAAAATGCTCAGAAAGCAGCACTGCCTCATTGGACTATACCTGATAATGTCAGAGAAGGATTAAACTGCGTAAAAAAAGAGCTAGTGGAACAGACAGACAAAAAGAGATTCTATAATTAAGGATATAGAGCTATGATATTAGTAGAGTGTTGATACAACTTTCAAAAATTTTAATTATAAATTATTTCGAGCGTCATAGAAAGAATTAAAATTTTAAAATATCAGTGTTTTTCAATCAATCAATACGGGTGATGTGTGATGGAAATTGTGTCTAGCTGATCCTGCGGGTAAAGAACTAAAAGAATTTTTTAGTGAATAAAAGTTTCCAGCGGTTTCCTGTTGCATTTCACCTAATGAGTATGAAACCTGATAATATTTACAAAATATCTAGAACATTCTTCGCAACACGTTTCTATATACAGATAACAACATTAAGTACAAACAAAACCAGTCTTCTTGTAGTCTAATGAATCAGTTGCTCAGCTCTTTAAACTCTTCTAATTTTAGCTGATAGTCATCTGTATTGAAACTATTATATCACGGCGATTCGTATAAAATCCAGGTTTCGTGTTCAAATAAGGAATACTTAATAATTACTTAATCATATTTAAAGACGAAAATAACGTTGACTTCTCTCGAGTGTGCCTGAGTACAATTGCTACGTGATTTATCGCTCTTTCTGAAAAGGAACGCGAAATGAAAATTGGTTAAAACGGAAGGCTAACATCAAGGTAATAGCAGGGAATTCTACAATTTTTACCAGCTAAATTCTCTCTCGCTTTCACTTTTCCATTTTTTTTCTCTCTTTATTTGTCTCTGTCTGTCTGTATGTCTGTCTGTCTCTCTTTCTCTCTCTCTCTCTCTCTCTCTCTCTCTCTCTCTCTCTGTTCCACTTCCTCGTCTCTCTATTTCCTTCTGTGAGAAACAAAATAATCACACTACAGAGAAAATTCATTTTATATGAGTGCCGTCTGAAATATTTAGGAGTAGTAGAAGAGGGGGAATATTGTGGTAGTCATACCTTGTAAATGATGGAGTTGTGGTAGTGAAAATATGAAAGCAGTTCATTGTTCAGAAACTAAACTATACTGGACAAAATCATCTAATGAGGTGCGTATGCATATTCCATAATTTGCATCACGTGGGGTGCCACCATCGCCGTTCCTGCCTGCTCACTCTTTGCAATAGCTCGTTGTTAGAGGTCGCTGCTGTTGCTGCTGTCGGTGCATTCGTTTACTATTGACTCTGCTTCTTTATTTTCGAAACCGCTCCCATTGCTACTTGTAGCATGTCTAAGATGGTGATGGTGGGGCTGGTGAGCGTTGGGGACGTTCTTCCATGGACGAAGCTTTTATGGAGTTAATAGTTTTTGATGTGCTGTATAGGGTGCAAATTAAGGGCTGCCAGGCGGCACACACTGTAGCTACGCTATTGATTGCTACTTGCTATTGCAGCTTTTGCTGCTCCATCACGGATGCAATGATATTACAATGTGATTATTTTCTGACACATAGTGATAGTAATTTGTTATCCAGCCTTTAAGGAATCTATGAGCAATATTTTTAACTGATCAAAATTTCCATTTATGAAGAAAATAAATAAAAAAAAAAAAAAAAAACACCATCATAAAACGAACTCTAGAGCAGAAGTACAACATAAGTGAAAAATAATCCTTTACAAAGACAACGATAGTCGACATACAAGATTTGAAAAAGAATGCATACGTTTTAATATGTGCATATTGCATATATTCGTGTGGAGAAGCAACATATTTATCACTCGCAAAAGAGTATGACATTGTAAAATGAACCACACTTCTGTGAATTGTTTTTAGTGTCTATGGACATGTGAGCTTATATAGATACACTCTCGGACTTGTCAGTCTTGACCCAGAAGTATATGCCCTAAGTTCAAATTTCACCGTTTCAGCGAGAGTAAATTTGGTTTGCACACATTTAGATTCGATACATAAAGTATAAATTTAGGGCAGTGGATTTGCAAAAATTGTCAGAGCTTTGGGTGAGTTTCTTTCTCAATTAAGTCTCATTGAGTTTTGACGGCAATGCATATGACGTCATTGGAACCAAGTTGTATTAAAAATAGTCGTTAACTTGTAATACATCGGTGTCAAGGACACGAAGGGAATTGCTTTTATGGTCAATGCAAATCTACCTGAAACAAAATAACTGAGCCTGCACCATAGTGATGAACACTCTAGGTGCAATATCTATGGGATCGTCAGATATAGAGAGCCCTTAACTTATTTAGATGGCTGTGTCAGAACAGTTTAATTATAGGAGACTTTTGTTAAAGAAACAATGTTTTGGAGACTATTTGTTGTACGTTTGTACATTTTACATTAAAATCCTCGTTCCAAATTCTCAGGTCCAGCAAACCAAAACAATAACTATTATGGCAGTTAT
>NC_042998.1:131257876-131287876 GCF_006345805.1 Octopus sinensis | reverse complement strand
ATTACCATCATCATCATCATCACCATCATCATCACCATCATCATCATCATCATCCCCACTAACACCGCTTAAGCTAACATCGACATCATTACATCCTGCCTCACTAGGAATTAGTGGGAATGGTGTGAATAGCGGCAAAGCAACATACAAACCAACACCCAAACACACTCTCAAATAAACATACTCGCATCCACCAGATGCGCGCGCGTACACACACAGATATAAATCAATTTCTGAATGATCGTTACCGAGAAGATCCGAGTAACGATACAAAATGCGTCAACTTCTCACGAAACGCCATCCCACGAAAGAAGAAAGAAAAGCAATCCAATAGAATCGACAGGCAGAACTTAATTATTCTATGAACACTTGTTTTCAATCTGATAGACGTCCTGGCCCAGGCAATGATGATAATGTGAAGTAACGGAATCGCAAGCATTGAAAACATTTTCCTTAGTAGTTGTGCGCATTCTCATTCAATGGTTGCCCTCAGTTCAGTGAATCTTGCCAAGTTTTGTAGAGTAAGTTTTATCTTTCAAATATCCCCATAAAAAATTACTAGAGATGTACGGTCTGGTGAACATAGAAAATATTCCTAGAATGTAACCTTTGCAATGACATCACATAGAGCTTAATTTTAAAATTATTAACACACGTGTCTCTTGCTGTACAAATTTTCTAAAACTTTGGAAATACTTTTCAAACAATTTTTGTGGATATTTTGAACAGTTCTGTCTGCTTCAAATTGATCCCTAATTGTAGTAACGGCAAGTCGTGTAGTTGGATCTATATGAAAATCCCTCTTAAACTGTCATCGTAATTCGGTTGCGTTTTCAAACTTTCAGTAGCAGTAATTGTATACAAAAGTTCGTTTGTTCTAGGCTAATTCGGGTTTCCTTCATTATTTCTAATGTGATCAATCTGAGCAGAAATAAAAATTGAGTTATCATCTGTTTACGTACGTTTACATTTTGCTGTTACACGCTTTACATGTTATTATCTATGTACAAATTTTACCGCATTTATCTAAGAATAAATATTCACTCATACTCACACACAAGTCCATATATATGTATATACATATACATATACACATACTTACATACATACATACATACATATATATATATATATATGTACGTACATATATATATATATATATATGTACGTACATATATATATATATATGTACATACATAAACATATCTGAGAATCTGTATAAATATATATACCATGTTACATAATATACATCTAAATATACGTGTGCGTATGCACACACACAACATATATATGTATGTATATATGTATATATATATATATAATATATATATGTACGTACATATATATATATATATGTACATACATAAACATATCTGAGAATCTGTATAAATATATATACCATGTTACATAATATACATCTAAATATACGTGTGCGTATGCACACACACACACATATATATGTATGTATATATGTATATATATATATATATATGCTTAGCGGTATTTCGTCTGTCGTTACGTTCTGAGTTCAAATTCCACCGAGATCGACTTTACCTTTCATCCTTTCGGGGTCGATAAATAAAGTACCAGTTTCGCACTTACCCATGTAATCGACTTAATCCCTTTGTCTGTCCTTGTTTGTCCCCTCTATGTTTAGCCCCTTCTGGGCAATAAAGAAATATATATGTATATGTAGTAAGAGAGAGGGAGAGAGAGTGAGAGAAAATGGGAGAGTGAGGGAGAAGTGATAGAGTTTCTACACAAGTAGATTTATAGTAAAAAATAAAAATAAAAAATGTTTCCAGAACTTTATTTTGGATGAAAGAAATAAAAAGAATGTAGAGATTTATTTTTATCAAAGTATGCAACCCGTTTCAATCGTTCTCAAAAACAATTTGTTATGCTGTAAGTGAAAGGGAAATAAATCTGATTTACATTTCAGGTGAGGTTCCAAAAATGGTATGATGAATGCTTAACTTTAATATATTTCAATTTATTTCCCATTTTCTCACTGATTGATTAAATGATAATATAAAACGATTGAAATCAGTAGCATGTGTTGATAAATATCTATGATAAAAAATTTTGAAAGCAATTCCTTCTGTTTTATACATATATACATGCGCACACACGCAAACACACACACGCACACACACACACACACACATACACACACACAAACACACACACACACACAACCGCGTTTTGAATCTTTCAAAATGATAGGGGAGATATCAGTTCACGTTATCTTGGTCAATGTGACATTGCACAGAAAAATAAAAAGAAGCACTCACTATATACAGACAAACATGCCAAATATTGAGGTTTGTTGCGTTGGGTGATTAGTGGAGCAGAATTAACGAGACACACGCTGCTCTTAAGCTCTTAACCAAGTCAAATGTCCCTGAAGTATTCTGCGAACCTGAGGTACAGTCAGCAGGCATTGACAAGTGTTTTCGAGAATAAACAGTTTGGAAAAGTTGTGAGGGTCACTGCATCGAATGAATAGATTGGTCATTCGATGAGCCTGGGTTTCAAACCATATTTGCATCTGCAGAGGCTGAAGAAAGGGAGAGACTGGGAAAAGAGCTGATGCCTTTGGTGCTGGAAGGAAAGATTAACGAAGCAGTAGAAATCAGTTCGGAGAAAGAAGTGAAACAAAAAACAAAAAAAAAAAAAACACAAAATATGCACGAACCATCACCATTTCGACTGCTTGCTCTTTATTCTACATAATCAGTCATAATTTCAAGAAGTTCCATCATTAAACATAAACCTCATGCTATGGTGTTTCGTTTTTTTAAACTGGGCAGCTATTTGTTATTATTGAAAATGTAACATATTCACATGGAATTAGAACTCAGTTCACCTGTACAGAGAGACATTTACTAGCATAACATGTAAGTACGTGTTTAGGTTAAGGCCTGCTATAGATAATTACTGACAATAGTTTTGATTTCTTGTTCACATATACGTTTTATAATAATGATGAAGATGGTGTTTTGTTGTTGATATGAGTGTTGTTGTTATTCAAATTGCTGCTGTTGACAATGATATAATGTCCGCCGATGATGTTTTTGGCGTTGTTGTTGCAGTCGTAGTTACTGTAGACATTTAAAAAATACCTGTATCAATTAGATGCCTTATATATATAATACAATCGAGCCACTCACAAAACAATAAAGTATAATAAATATAGAACGATCAGTATCTTCTATTCCGACACCAACATTACTATCTCAACAGCAACATCCACAACATTAAAGACAACCAACAACTACTACCAACATCACAATAGCAACAGCTATAAAAAAAAACACAGAAAAAGGAGAGAACTATTGAAATATATGTAGGTAGTCGTTGCATATATGTACAGCTACATATATGCACGAACATGTATTAGTTATATAAAGCTCTCTCACCCAATCCGAACAAAAATGAAAAGCATTAAAAAAAATGAAATCTCGGAAGGAAATACAAGAGCTGTATATTATTTTAAAGAAAAAAAAACTGCTACAGAAGAAAAGAGAGAATAAGCTGCGTTTCCATGTTTACTTAAAATAGAATGGTCAAATTGAGTGGATACCTTTGGGAAAAAAATAACAATAAAAAACTAATCAGATTAAAAGCAAACATTCCCAAAAGACGTCATTCAAAAAATATGCTTAAAACAAATTACCGTTTAAAAGAAACTCTTGTGAAAGGATAAAAATCAGCAACAACAAAATTATCCTAATTAAACAATATAAGTCCAAGAGGAATAGTGGCAGGTTAAATAACGTTAAAAGGTAATTAATTTTCTGTATTTGTTTTTAATATTTTCTGTCCTCTTCGGAATTCATTCATTTATTCATTCATTTACTTTATCATTGTCTGCAACAGTCTACCTATCAGCAGTTGTTTCTGAACAGGATGTAAAGGAAGGAACAATTTACATTTACAAACAGTTGCTTTTGTTGTTTGCTTTTTTTTTGCTTCTCATATTGAAATTTTTGCAACATACGCGCGCGCACACACACACACACACACACACACACACACACCACAGACATATATATAATAAACGTCCTGCTTAGAGACGAATTTAATCGTAGACAACGCATTTGTTGCTGTTTCTGTACTTCCACTACTACTACTACTACTACTACTACTACTACTACTACTACTACTACTAATAATAATAATAATAATAATAATAATAATAATACTAGTGATTATGCTGTTTGTCACAGGGGTATCGTAACTACAAAGTATTTTAAACACGACGAAAGATTTCGTGATGCATACAAAATGTCCGAATAATGCAAAGCATACAATCAAAAGTTATACACACACATATAAAACGAAGGAATATTTTACATGCGTCTTTTAGTCACTTTGTCTTCGAGAGCTTTCATTTTGTCTGGGTTTTTTAAGGTCGTCCGATGTCCTGTCATCTAATTTATACATACAAATGATTGCTCCATATTCACAGATGATTGCCGTCTCCTTGTGCTTCCTCGTTGACAATGGCATCTCTGACATTCTACCCACAACATAGCTGGTGATTACTCAGTCTCTTTGCAAATCTGCATGGTTAGGAGTATACGTGACAAATGAAAGTTATGTGTACTTCCAACGGGTTAGCCTGCATACTCTTCTATTGCTATAGGAATTTCAGTAGATGAGATGACAAATAATATGGTTGTAATAAAGAGACATCTGTGTCATTGGATAAACGCTTGTACAGCATGAATACCATTCTCTGAGGGGCAGTGATTAGTGCCTTGTGACTGGCCGAAGTGAAGTCAATAGTAGTCACATGAAACTAGATTTTACACTATGGTGTCCTTCTCGTTGAAGGATGCTGTTATAGCGGCTCACGCCCGATGGTTTTACTGTGTGCCCTGTCACCAACCAAAATCAGGTATTCGTCCCTACGCTGAGTGGCAATGGCATCTTATGTTAGTTAACACATAACTGGGATCCTGAGAGGTGCTACTATTCCGGGTCAGATAACCCTTGGGAGCAATAGGGGCGAAGAGGTGATTCCACACTCCTCAAAACTAGACCTTCCAACCAGGATGCCACCACCTAACATAGATTAAAGTCATACTCAGGATATAATACATACATACATACATACATACATACATACATACATACATACATAATACATACATACATACATACATACATATATACATACAAACATACATATATACATACAAACACGTATACATATATACATACACTGCTCAAAAGATGTTAACTTAAAGCTAAAGTTCAGCGAATAAGAAAATACCTACGCTGAACTATTGAAAAATTTACTGTTACTCTGTTCAGATTACAAGTTCAGGTTAATACATGTGATTATTGGGGCCCTGGAATATGTAACACACGGCCTAAGAACCAATCTTGAGAAAGTGGGCTTCTCAAAACCAGAAATGAGAAAGCTGATTCGAAGAATACAGATCTAAGCTATCATTGGAACTGTAAAAAATTGTAAAACTTTCCAGACGTTTATCATTTAGATATGTATGAGCATGTCTAGACATGCAACTATAATCATGAGAAGACATACATAAAACAAAACATATACATATACATGCATACATGCATGCATACATACATACATACATACATACATACATACATACATACATACATACATACATACATACATACATATACACGCACATAGGTTTCTTGTAGTCATAAATACCTGCTTGAAAGTGCATCAAAATGTAATTCTATATATCTCTATTCGTATGAATACTTATATGTAATTTTATTATGCGTCTATGTGAATACATATGATTTTCTAAATCGGCATGTATACAGAAATTACTTCTTTTCCTCAAACCATATTGCAATATTTATGTAGATATTAAGGCGGTGAGCTGTCAGATACGTGAGCACGCAGCTGCAAAATACTGAACGGCATTTCGCCCATCTTTAAGCTCTGAATTTCAAATTTCGCCGAGGTCGTGCTTGACTTTCATCCCGCGGTCGGTAAATAGGCTATTCGGTAAATAGATTATTCGGACCACTCAAACAATGTGGTCCGAATAATCGACAAATACTTTCTTCCAAATGTTCAAGCCTTGTGCCGACAGCTGAAAAGATTATTTATGGAGATATATCGTTTCGAAATCTTGCAAGGCCCCTCTTCCAAGATTCACATGTCCATGACGAAAAATACTTCTCCAGTACTGTTCTGACCTCGTCTACAGAATTCATATTTTTTCCGTCCAAATGATTTTGAAGACTGCAGAATAAATGATAACACTGGGGAACAGGGTTTCTGTTGTCTGATGTTGGAGAAATGTTTCCTACTAATTCGAAGGTGCTGATTTCAAAAAGAAAATCCATTTTGCTCTATCACGTCAAGATTTTTAACAAATAGAGATGTCCTTTATTCAACACTTCTGGTATTGTCTCCATTCTGAGGATAGATTTGACTTCATCTGACTATGTATGGAGCTTGGCATAACTTTGAAAACATTTGACTATGTATGGAGCTTGGCATAACTTTGAAAACAGTTTTTCAATCTCATTTAAAGTAAATACAACTAGGAAAGTGAAAACAAAAGTTCTGATTTAAGTATCTTTAGTAAATAAAAAGTATCAAACTTGAGCAACTTTCATTATTTTCAACTTAACCAGTTTCAAATGTCATGATGTTGATAGAAATGTCCTTTATGCAATTAGATGTTAAGAAGCAACATATTCTTATGGCCCTTCACGCCATACGTCTCATATTTGTGGAATTTATTTGCAGATATGCCCACGCTTTTCTAAATTTTGTGTGACTATCACTGCAAACTAGATGAGACATGTTTTGTTGAACTTTTAACTGTTTCTTAAGAAAATTGGCATTTTGAATGTGCCATTAATGTGAAGTCACATGTGTTAAGGTCACTTTTCGTTAAGCATGGTCGAAGAACTGTAAAAAGAACTTCATGGTATGTATGCTCTTTATGGAACTTTGCCATCACAAATCTGCATTTGCTTACTTTATAACTGTTGACTATTCTGAAAATGCTTTCCCAACTGACAACTGGCTTGAACATGTTCTGTATTTCAGATATATGGCCAGTTGTGAGAGAAACAAATTAGGTTGGACTAATTGTACAAAGCAAGACAACAATTTTTTTTATGTTCTTTAGTGTAATCAGATGAGGCAATGTCCGGCGAATATGGTAGTTGGGGCATCGTTTCCTATTCAAATTGCTCCAGCCTTTGGAATGTCATCCTCGCTGTATGTGGTTGAGCATTATCTTGATGGAAGAACACCTTTCATCTTGAGATCAAAGATGGTTGTTTTACTTGTAGCACTGCCTTAAGCCACTCAAGCTGCTCGCAGTAGATCTCCTTTCTTATCGTTTGGTTTGGCTTTAAAAGTTCAAAGTGGACTGAAACTTTCATATCCAACCAAACAGATAACAACACCTTACGTGAGTGATAAACCCTTTTAGCCTCGGAGGCTGGGGTTTCTCCTTCCTCTACCCACTGTCTTCGGCGCTATACATTTTTTTAGAGAACCCGTTTCTTGTCACCAGTCACTATTCAACAAAGAAAAAATTCCATTCGTGAGATGTGATAGCAAAGAAGAGCACATATTTTCACTCACCGTGCGCGATTAGACTCGGAAAGTGTTTTTCATGATAGATGTAAATGAGATGATGGTAGTGGTAGTAATGGTGGCAGAAAAGTGATTTGTTAGTAGTGAAACTGGTGATGTAGAAATTACAGAGGCGCGGGTAAGAGGGATGGTGTTGTATATGAAGCGGATTTCACGTTGTTTTCCCGTAATAATTGCATATTTTATGACATTATAGGTTGCAGTGTTTGAGTGTTTGAAATAATGACAGTGAGTTGTACAACAGAGCTAATACAGTAGTACGATTACACTTCAATGGTTTGAAATAACACAGGAACGTTTCTTTGTGTGTCTTTAAACCAACAATATTTTAAAAGTTCCTATAGTTGATATCGAATAAACGTTTATTAAGATCATTAGTGCAAGTTCAATATAAGGCAAAACAGTCATTAGCATAACGGGGTATTGATACATACACATACACCATACAAGCAATAAGGCCTGTGTACATTCACACTTGTGTATATATGAATATAAATAGGTATGGATAGGATTTTATCATAAAGATACAATACATTAAACGCATTCAACGTATTAACTTTTTTTCTCGACATAAAAATTAAATCATCAATTATGCATACACACATATATACACACAGGCTTATACATACCTATCTAATTTATATTGTTTAAATTCCAATTCAAGGAAAGTGTTCGTGTTTAAGAAAACGTTTTCTCTGGTGAATATTTGAAAGATTAAAGGGGAATAACATATCTATCTATCTATCTATCTATCTATCTATCTATGTATCTATCTATCTATCTATCTATCTATCTATCTATCTATCTATCTATCTATCTATCTATCTATCTATCCATCTGTGTCTGTCTGTCTGTCTAAATATGTCTATATTGTTTACATAAACTGAATCCTCTTTCTCGAAAATTGAGTTTCATGCTCCTTCAGTTTTCAACTGGGAAATGTTCGTCCTAGTTGAGTTGCGAGGAAAAGAGTCAAAATTCAGAGTAAGTAAACAATATACTTTAGACTATACAATGAGAACTCTCATCTGAGAAAGTCTAACATTTGAATGTGTCCGTGTGTATATGTATGTACGTATGTATATATGTATGTATATACACATAACTATATATTTACATATATATGCGTGTGTATGCATATATATATATATATATATAATATATATATATATATATATATAATATATATATATATTTTTTATATGTATATATGTATGTATATATGTATGTATATATATATATGTATATATGTATGTATATATATATATGTATATATGTATGTATATATATATACACATATATATATATATACATGTATACATGTATACATACATATACATATATATATATACATATATATATACATACATATATACATATATATATGTATATACATATATACATATTACATACACACACACGTACACACACACACACACACACACACACACATATATATATATATATATATATATATATATATATATATATATATATATATATACAAACATATATAAGTAGATACAAAAATATGCATAGAATTATGCACGCGCAATGCGTGTGTATGTGTGTGTGAAAGTGAATGTGTGAGAATATGCACACAGACACACATACATAGTACACTCACGCATGGATACTAGCAAATGGTATTATCTATCTATCTATCTATCTATCTATCTATCTTTCTCCCCCTCTCTCTCTCTCTCTCTCTCTCTCTTTATATATATATATATATATATATATATATATATATATATATATATATATATATATATATACGCTCTTTTACTCCCTTCAGCCATGCTGCTGCGGTCATGGTGAAACACCACTCTGCCATAAGAGAATCAAACATGTTCTGTAATGTGGAAGCCCCATCTCCCAAAAAAACTTTGAGTAGAGTGGGTGTCTTTAATTCTCTAATGGGCATTGCTCTCTTTGCATTTCTAAGCTACTTAATACTTAAACATTCTGTCAGTTTAACTTTCTTCAACGATGAAAACAAATATGGTCAATTCCATGATGGGAATCAGAGGTACCAGTACAAAATTAATGTGGATTTCTTTACAATGTGTATTTCTTGCACACTAGAATACTATTGAGTGAGCTGCAATTATTAATAATGGGGTTTATTTCGTTGTGACACACTTCCTTCAGAAAGCCACAAAAACGACGTATTTATCGAAACGTTGAAGAAGACTGGCAGCTGGCAGAAACGTTAGCGCGCCGGACGAAATGCTTAACGGTATTTCGTCTGCGTTACGTTGTGAGTTCAAATTCCGCCGAGGTCGACTTTGCCTTTCATCCTTTCGGGGTCGATAAATTAAGTACCAGTTACGCACTGGGGTCGATGTAATCGACTTAATACCTATGTCTGTCCTTGTTTGTCCCCTCTGTGTTTAGCCCCTTGTGGGTAATAAAGAAATAGAAATAGGTATTTCGTCTGTCGTTACGTTCTGAGTTCAAATTCCGCCGGGGTCGACTTTGCCTTTCATCCTCTCGGGGTCGATAAATAAAGTACCAGTTTCGCACTGGGTCGATATAATCGACTTAATCCCTTTGTCTGTCCTTGTTTGTCCCCTCTATGTTTAGCCCCTTGTGGGCAATAAAGAAATATATTCATGAATATGTTACCTGCTGGAAATAGATGTAACACCTTCTTTAAATTATGCACTAACATCAAAACAGAAAGGAAGTACATATTACACTATTTAGCTTGAGACACGTTATACTCTTACTCTTTACTGTTTTACTTGTTTCAGTCATTTGATTGCGGCCATGTTGGAGCACCGCCTTCAATAGAGCAACTCGACCACGGGACTTATTCTTTGTAAGCCCAGTACTTATTCTATCCATTTCACTGCGTTTCTTAAAAAACAGCATAAGCAGTCCATATTTCTAATTTAATGGCGGTGCCCCAGCATGGCCACAGCTCGTGAGCTGAAACTAGATGTAAATGTAAAATGAAAAAAAATAACAAAAGCATTGAAAGTAAGGAAGTCCAACTAGGAATATAGAGATACAAATATCTTCACTAGATTTATGAATGTACAAAATGTATGTATATCTTACACATAATAACGGGCAAGCGAACATTTACCTCGTAGTTTAATCAGACTGCTAGAAACATATATAAAAACTAGCAGTATCGCCCGGCGTTGCTCGGGCTTGTAAGGGAAATAACTATATAAGAATTTTTAGAGATGTAAAGTATAATAGCCATCTCAATATGGCTAACCACAAGGGGGGTTGTTACTGTAGCGTTTTACGTTCTGAGATTTGATTATAAATTTTTAGAGAGTTACTTCCCTTATATATGCCAAAAATGCATTAAAAATGGGAAAAATTGATGGTAATTTTTTTTTAATCGTAGACTCATCGCAGACGCGCGCTAATACCCAGAAGGGCTCGATATGAATCACGACTATAAGATACCCGGTTTTGGTTAAACTGCACCGCAAAATGTGGGAGTAGTTAGGAATCTAAATCGTAGGAGACAGACAGCACACAACCTCTCTTTTATATATAAAGAT
This sequence comes from Octopus sinensis, assembly GCF_006345805.1. Taxonomy (NCBI): domain Eukaryota; kingdom Metazoa; phylum Mollusca; class Cephalopoda; order Octopoda; family Octopodidae; genus Octopus; species Octopus sinensis. The sequence continues at coordinate 131,276,719 of NC_042998.1, read as the reverse complement.
TTCTCTTGCCCCACGCACTGTGAAGACACACTCTGGATAATATTATACTACATACATATTAGTCCCAGTATGGCCTAATAGTTAAGAAGTTAACTTTGCCATCACTACTTATCAAATTTGATCTTACTGCTTGATATCTTGGGAATATGGCATCAGTTTATGCAAATATGAATGAAATTGGATGGAAGCCGCATAGAATCATGTCTGGTGGATTGTAACAGTCGTTCAAAAGGTACGAGCTTGTCACGCTGATTTTCTTCCAAAGAATTATGTTAAGTATAGGCGTTACTGGAATTCTGTCAGTCATTTACGCGGTTTGATCCATTTACACGGTTTTATTCACGGTTTGATTCTTTCCTTTGCTTGAACAACTGAAATTTCACTGTTGAACGATGGAGATCCACAAACATGGTACGAATGAAAAGCTGTTGACTACAAAGTCAGACCAAAGAGGGTTGATCCGGAGCTAAAAAAAAACAACAACAACAAACTGTTCTGTTACTCCCTCCTATCATTCTACTTTCGTTCCTTCGTTCTGTTTCTTAACACATATAGAATATATGAATACGGTTATAAGAACATAAATCATACAAAAAAATTAAGAAATGTCTCCTTTCACAGGGTTGCTAATTGAGCTGTAAGGTTGAAGGTGGAATGAAAGACGTATTTATGGTAAAGTACTGATCGGGTCACATAGTCACACAGCTATGAATACGATAAAAGCCAGGAATGTCCGAAAGCAGACCGATTTACCATTCTTTATGAACATTTCAGACATTATTTTCATACACAAACTTCCACACCACAAAAGAGACAATAAGCACAAAGCAACACAGTGAAACATGAACAAGAGCAAGAACGGCAATAACAACAAGAACAGTAATAACAATTGGATGAAGGATAAAAAGGGTAAGTCAAATGTCACTCTCAATATATTGATCAGTGATTGGTCAGTTATTTTGGGTGAATTCTTTCATTGACTGACCTCTTTCGGCTTTAAGATGTAATCAATAAATAATCACATTTTTACAAGTATTGTCAAACAGTAACTACGTTAATTGCTATCTATACTTATATTTCTATTTCAGTCACCAGTATTAATGTGCACTCTTCAACAACTCTCAGCAATGCAAAACTTTGTGAATATATATGTGTAGGTCTGTGTGTATATACATAATACATATATTTATGTATGTATCTGCTAGGATATACATACATACTACATACACATATACAAACACGTGCACACCGATACACGTATAGGTGATGTATTTTGATTATTAGTCAATAGAACCCTCAACTATGCAAAACTATTGTGCATAATATATATGCGTGCGCATGTATATATATATACATATATATATATATATATATATATTACACATATACGTACTGGTGGCGATTTCTTTCCCTTCCTTGGGCATCCCTTTTCTCTATCCAACGAAGCGTTATGCTTGAAACGTCAAAAGTTCTCTCTTTTTACTCAGCTTCAAACTAATACTTTCCTTGTCCACGTCGTCTTATTGTCTCTTATTAATTGTATTGTATTTGACTTGACTATCTATCTATCTATCTATCTATCTATCTATCTATCTATCTATCTATCTTCCAATCCCCCACTAAGAGTAAAGGACGAGACGTTCCCAAGAATACTTCGACGTCTAGAAGTATTCTTGGGAACGTCTCGTCCTTTACTCTTAGTGGGGGATTGGAATGCTACCTTGGACACGCATGTAGACTACGTGGGTAGAGACAGAAACAGAAGGGGATGCAAATGCCTCAGAGACCTGCTCAGACGATTCCAACTATCTGACAGGTACCGACTCGACCACCCAAATGCACCAACGTGGACATGGAGCAACCGCAGTGGGTCGTCGAGATCGTATCTAGATAGGATACTGTGTAGGACAGTAGACAAGGATAACTTAGGATGTCCACAATTCCACACAGTCAGCTACACGGATCACAAATTGGTGACGTGTACGCTAGACTTAGATAAGGCACATAGACAGGGTCCTGGGTACTGGAAACTGAACGCATCATTCCCGTCCAGACAAGTTTTCAGAGACCGGATTAGCACACTAGTAAGAGGGCTTTGACGGGAGCCATCATCAACAACAAATGGTGGTTTGCCCTCAAGAGAGCAGTAAAAGCAGAAGCGATTAGGTACAGCAAAGCACTAGCCATAGATAGAAATAGAGTAGAGGGTGAGCTAGTTAAGAAGCTAGAAGAGGCAATTAGAAGCGGCATCGCATCCGACGTTTTGGCGGCGAGGTTGGCCCTCGACCAACACTTCAACGCCAAACACGAAGGATGTGCTGTCAGAGCTAGGATGCGTGCTCTAAGGAACGAAGGTGTTGGAGCCGCGAGAGAGGCCCGGGTGGCAGAGGCGCAACAGGGCAACAAAGCCACCATTCGGTCACTGGTAGATGAACAGGGGCGCGAATTGCTCGAGCCAAGTAAAATGTGTGAGGCCTTTCAGCAGCATTTTGCCCGACTGTTCGGGACGAGTGGAGGGCAAGAACGTAGGGTAGACTTCAGTGCCTACCTACATAGCCTGCCACGACTCTCGACAAGAAAGGCAGGGTGCTGCGAAGGTGCCATCACGGCGGCGGAAGTGCGGGAAGCGATGGCAGAATGCTCGAGGGACAAATCACCGGGTTTGGATGGTCTACCCTACGAATTTTACTATTGTATGCCAGACTTGTTTGGAGACGTCTTGGCAGCGGTATACTGCAACTGGCAGCAAAACGGGAGCATACCCGGTTTTGTGAGTCGAGGAGCTGTAACTCTGCTGAAGAAAGATCCAAACAAGGGAAACATTATAGATAACTTTAGGCCAATCACTCTGCTCAATGCAGACCTGAAAATTTTGACAAAGGTGTTAGCCAAGAGGTTGGCGCTTGTCATAGAGAACTGGTCGACAACGCACAAACGTGCGCCGTGCCGGGCCGGAGCATCCATGACAACCTCCATCTGATGCGCTACATCATAGACAGGGTAGTTAACGAACCTGGCATGGGTGGGGCCCTGATCAACTTGGATCAATCGAAAGCCTTTGATAGGGTAGACCATCGATACTTGGAGGCAGTCCTGAGAGCGGCTGGTTTCGGTCCCGTCTTCCGCGGCTGGATAGCTGCCTTGTACAGAGGCATCCGTTCGGTAATTCGCGTAAATGGACATCTATCGAGACCCTTCGACATTGCACGTTCGGTCCGTCAGGGATGCCCCCTCTCGGCGCTTCTATACGTATTGACTCTTGAGCCACTACTGCGGAAGCTGGCGACTCTGAGGGGCATCCCGCGAGAATTAGGATGCGGGACGAGCGTGTCTGCATACGCGGACGACGTCACCGTCATAGTGTCAAGCCACGAGCACATCGAGCGGGTCGGCGAGACACTGAAAGACTACGAAGCGGTGACAGGAGCAAAAATCAACCGGGAAAAGTCAGTGGGCTTGCGGCTCGGCACCTGGAGAAGCAAACCCATGCCGTCCACCAGTACCAGTCCGTCGTGGGACGCTGGACAGACGGCCCGGTTGAGTTGCTCGGGGTCTGGTTCGGTCCGGACCTCCAAATGGAGAAGAACTGGAACGAGATAACGAGTAGGGTGGTCACTCTCGCCCAGCAATGGGCCGAGAGGAAACTGTCCCTAAAAGGTCGGGCGGAGGTGGTGAACGCGTACATCGCGTCCATCATCTACTACCGCCTGACCGTCGTACCTTGTCCCGACCCTACCATCACCAAACTAGAACGCATCCTCTTCCGCTTCTTGTGGAAAGGATGCGTCCCGATGGTCAGGCGATCCATTTGCTGTCAACACCCGTTAAAAGGAGGGCTGGGCATGCCGTGGTTGATGATGCGCAGACACGCGCTGAGACTGCGACATCTCCGGCTCTATGTAGACGACGGTGAACAGGTGTGGTCGCCGTTTGTGAGGCACGCATTCCCGCAACTCGTCTCCATGACCGAACTACAGTCGTGGATCAAAAAGAGCCGAAGAAGGGCGAATGGCACCGCGAGTGTCGCGTTGCTCTCAAGCAACTCTGCCGTCCCGGGTCGACCTTGAGTGACTTCAACACAACCAAAGCATTCTATAGGGGATTAGTGGAGGGGAGGTACGACGACGAGCTCGGGGCAAACCTGGGCGTCGACGAGGAATACCTGACCCGCTGTTTCATTCAACGACTTTCGGCCCGGGACCCATGGACAACTTCCAGAGATCCCTGGCCTGGCGGTGCTACCGAGAAGCGCTACCCGTTCGGGATAAGCTCTATAGGCATGGCTCGAGAAACACGGGGCCGACCTGCCCGAGATGCGGGCAGAGCGACGAAACCGCTCTGCACGCAATCGTGCAGTGTCCAGCAATTTCCCACCTGTGGGCTTATGTCGAACGACTGCTGTCACGTGTGGGACGTGTCGGTTTATCAGCCGAGTCTATCGTTAATATCGTCACGCCTCCTTCCTTCAAACGGGAAGGAAGAGCTATTTTTATCATACTTGTGGCTATGGCGAAAGAATGTATCTGGTGGACGCGTCTGAAAGGATTAGAGACAAACACTTTCCTCTCTGGTCAATCTCTCATCAACTTCTTCAAGTATCACTTGAAGAAAAAAGTGAGAGTAGAGAGGCAAGTTTTGTCTAGTGAATGTTTTAAAAAAAGATGGGTGAATGTAGCAAGGATGGCACGTATGAATGACGAAGCCACCTTGACTATGATTCTATGAACCGTAAAAATTAATACAGAGAGTTGCTTATTTGCAAAAAAAAAAAAAAAAAAAAAAAAAAAAGAAATATAACATGTGACTTCATTGACCGAGGTTACCGTGGTCTTTTCCGTAGGCTTTTCTTTCCACGGGTACCTCACCTGTCCCCCCTTTACACTTCATATTGACATTTCTGTGATAACGATCCCTATTGATCAATTTTTTTTCCTCTCCCCTTTTTTTTTAACCCCCCCTTTTTTTTGCCCTTTCTCTCCTTTTACGATCCCTTTGATCGACCCCCCCTTTTTATTTTATTTTATTTTATTTTATTTTTTTTCTTATTTTTTAATTTTTTTAATTTTTTTATTTTTTATTTTTTTAAACCTTCAAAAGAAAAGCTCTCCCTTAATTTGTTCTCCTTTCTTTGTCAAGCCCGTGTGGCTAATAAAGAACCATATCTATCTATCTATCTATCTATCTATCTATATACATATATATATATATATATATATATATATATATATATATATATATATAGACATATATATATATATATATATATATATATATATATATATCCTTAACTCTTAAAAATGTTTCAGCTTGAAAGCTGCGGCCATGCTGGGGCACCACCGTTGAATGAGCTACACTAATATGTGAAACCATCTCTGATACGTGGCACTTGGTCAACAAGGGAGTTCGACCTCGCCTTCCGCATCTGTGTTTCCTGTCGAGATGTAGGTTCATCTGGAACCCCTGACAAGAAGAGATCCAGTTTACATCTAAAGAAACTCACATCTACACCATGCAGGTCTCTTAGGCATTTGGGAAGGATATTGAAGAGCTGTGGTCCCCTGAAATACAAGCTGTTGCAGTATCTGGTCCTGTATTTTGATGGTGATGATAGGATCTTTGGCACATACAACTAATTGTCAACCAACTAATTGTCACATATTATATTTATAGATAAATTCCTCTATTTTACATAATATCGAGGTCTCATTCATTCTTTTGTTGTCATAATATTATTATTATTATTATTTTATTATTATTATTATTATTATTATTATTATTATTTTATTATTATTATTATTATTATTATTATTATTATTATTATTTTATTATTATTTTATTATTATTATTATTATTATTATTATTATTATTATTATTATAATTATTATTATTATTATTATACATATATGAATGTATGTATGTAAACATACACATATATATGTTGAGTGATATATATATACATACTACATACATACATATATGTATATTTGCATGTGTGTTTTTGTTTCTGAGTTTGTCCCTCACCACTACTTGACAACCATAACCAGTATTGGTGGGTTTACGTCCTCGTAAGCTAGCAGTTAGGGAGGAGAGACTGATAGAATAAACGCACGCCTAAAAAACTACTGGGGTCGATTCATTTGGCTAAATAAACGTCTCCAAAGCGGTGCCCCAGCATGGCCGTAGTCAGATAATTGAAATATTTGTATTCATACATACACATATAAATGTGTGTGTGTGTGTTTTGTGCGTGTGTGTGTATGTGTGTGTGTGTGTGTGTGTGTGTGTGTGTGTGTGTGCGGTGTGTGTGTGTGGTGTGTGTTGTGTGTGCGTGAATATCTACAGACAACATGTGAGGGAACAAAAAGCTGGCGTTTGACGCTCGGGAAAATGGAAATCTCTGACATTTCGAGCCTCGCGCTTCGACAGAATGGATCGTGAGGAAAAATGGAGAGAGAACGAAACGAAAAAGAGAGGGAAAAACATGTTGGGAGTAACGGTTCCACATGATAAAAATATACATATAGATGTACGTATATATAATATATATATATATATATATATATATATATATATACACACGCCCACACACCTACCTACACACACGATAACACACACATACACGGACACACCCATACATACTTACATACATACACCTATACACACACGCCCACACACCTACATACACACACATGCATACACACACACACATGTACGCACACACACACACATATATGCACATACATATATACCCCCACACACATGCACACACACACACACATACGCACATGCATGCATGCATGCATGCACACGCGCACACCTACACGCATACACACACACACACACGCACGTACACATACATACACACACGCATACATACACCCATACACATACATGCATCCTACACACACATACATACACACTCACACATACATACACACACACACTCACTCACACACCTGTATGTCGCGCACCGACATGCACATACACACACTTCCCCACACCCCAACACGTACATACATACACACTCACAACATACACACACACACACACACACGGACATACATCTATGACACACATACATACACACATACTCACATACATTCATCGGACGACACTGCACCCGGACATACACACAGACACACTCACACACACCCACACATACATACTTACGCACATACTCGCAGGCTCGCGCACGCACGCGCTTGCGCCGGTTCGCGTACGCATACGCTCCGCAGGCACCTCGCTCTTGGAACCGACAAGACCTCCCGCCCGTTCCTGGGACCGTCGCGTGTCGTTGGGTTTTCCCACGCCCGCCTCCGCGGGACCACTCTTCCATCTTCCCTTCCTCAGCTGGAGTCCTTTTTCCTTACCCCCCCCCTTTTTTCGTTACACACAGGCGCACACATATACACACATTGCTTAAATATATACATTACTCTTACACACATTCAATCTACTCGCCATTTATACCACCACGACACTGGACACACACACACACTACTACTCAAACAAACGCTGCACGCTACATACGCCCCCACCCCCCTTCCCCCTCCCTCCCTTCCTCCTTCCTTCTTTTTCTTACTACTGACCTTTGTCTGCTAAGCTGACCACTATCTCGCCCTACCTCACACGCCTACACACAGACGCACACACCAACACACACATATATATTTTTTGTTTTTTTCATCTCGCCTCACACACACCACACAACACGCACACGCACACACACTCCACACACATACACACATCTGTTGCGTTACCAACCTTGTCTCCACTCTTTGCCTTTAAAAACCTACTTTGCTCTGTTTTCGTGTAAACATCCGCCTTTCACCATGTGCAACTCGTAAACACCATCGTCTTTTTTTCTCTTTCCCTGTTGCCCGCTCTGGGATCTTTCTTTCCTCTCTCTTCCTTCTTATGTTTCCGACGAAGAGCTCCGCTCGAAACGTCCATACCTTCCCTGCTTCCTTTTCCTGAGCGCCTATTAATAATAATACTGTAATTGTTCCATTGTTGTTGTTGTTTTTTTGTTTCCCGTTTGGATTAAAATTATATATATATATATATATATAAATATATATATATTTATATATATGTAAACAGTAAAAAATAAATACAACATGACAAGACATGAACACATGAAACAACCAAGGAGACGACACAAGAACACAGGACGGGACATTCGAAGCCCTCAGTCATCAGTCAAGAACCAGATCATCTTCGCAATTTCGCTGATTAATCTTGAGATTGCTCCGATCTGGGCAGCCCCCAAGGGAAATATATATATATATATATATATATATATATATATATATATATATGTGTGTGGTGTGTGGTGTGTGTGTGTTGCCCCCAGCGTTCTGTTATATAATAAAAGTTCATTACGTTTCTATATAGTTAATAAGGCATCACAAGTAAAAGGTATGGTCATTGCTCAAAGTATATCACAGGGTAAGAGTGTGTGACCAGAGCTGAATGTCGAGGGTCAAACAAAAAACAACTAGCATGGTCAGACACTCGCAAAGATAAACAGTTCTAGGTATGATTGGTCAAATTATTTATTGTTTTGAAGAGGCGAAGACACTTTCAGACAACAATATGAGGAGACAGAAATGCATCGGGTAGATATGATTACAGAAACTATGCAGGCTGTTGATTCATAAAGTAGATGCCATTCTATCGGTGACAGAAAAAAAAAAAAACGGAGATCGGAAGCAGCGTGTATGCAAGTTAGTGACTGTAGATTTTGAATGAGTGAACATTTGTCCGTTAATCCGTTGGCTTACATTGGGATGCAGTCTATGAATTTATGTCAGTACTAGCAACACCACCCTTGATATGTGCGATATATTGCTTTGTAAGGTGTTTGCAACTAATCATTGCTGAAATATTTTCTTAATTTTATGCAATAACATATGTTTACCATTTGGGAGAATTATGATTCTGAAGAGTTTCTGTATCAATTTCGTTTGATATTTTAGTGTTCGTGTTATTTTCGTGTAGATGAGAGGCGTGGTATAACCGTTTCTTTATATATATATTATATATATATATATATATATATATATATATTATATATATATATATATATATATATATTATCCTCAATTGTTAATTTATATTTTTCACACGGAATAGTTCAATACTGAATTTTTTTCCGACTAACAATTTGTTATCGAAATGCATTGCGAATAAGCCCGCCATTTTCATAGATATGTAAAGATAAACATTCGTACATGCTACGACGAATTCTACGGTTGGCTATCGAGCTTGTAATGTTATGTTTTCTTTTCTCTTATTTTTCTTGAGTTTGTTGCACTGATGACATGAAATGCATATTCTGCATTAAATGCGAAATCACTGTGATATGTAACTGAATTCTTTTTTAAAATGATGTGTTTTGAAGTTTTGCATTCGGTAAAATTTTGTTTATTTTTAGTAGTTTTGACCGCATTGGTCCCTCTTAGCGTGTTGGTATCTACGAATAGTAGTACCTCAATATAATATAAATGAATATTTTCAAAGAGGAAGAATTTACGGATTTTTCTCTTACGAGTTTTTTCACGCTGACTACTGATAATTTCTTTTAAAGATTTTATCCTCAATTGTTAGATATTATATATATTATATATATATATATATATATATATATATATATTATATATATATATATATATATACATATATAAATATGTATATGTAAAAAATACAAACTGGGACAAGAACGCAAAACATTTAGAAGACGATACAAAAAACACGGACGGGACATTCGAAGCCTTCATTCTTCAGTCAAGAACCGGATCATCCTTGCAATTTCGGCTGATATATACTCATTGAAAGTAGTGAAATCGATTGTGTTATCATGTATCCATTATCCCAACGACATGCCGCAGATACCTGCTAACAGACCCGTAGATCAGTTAATATACAGAATATTTCACTCACATGTTCTTAAAATCGGAACGATAACTCATACATCGAGTCTTTGGAAGGAATTTACATTTTACTTTTGAAATAAGGGGCCACCCACGAAGTCATACTTTCCTAATGATTTTGTTGCATAGCCTGAGAAAAAACCCTAATTGAACAAATCTATGCCCACAGGCATTCCAGTAATGAACAATACATGTATTTCCTGTTTCGACTTGGGCATTCATAGATATTAATTGTTACTTCAAGCAGATCCAGCGACAAAAAAGGTTCCCTCATTGCCAATTCTCTTCATAATATGTGGCGTAGTAAAAAATTGTCAAGGCTGAACATCAAGGTTTCAGTATATGTTATTAACATCAGTCAGAAATAGCAAAGCAAATTGAAATACAGATTGTACATTGAAGCTATGTTGAAGAAAGCACAGGCCGCGTTAGTTACAGCTCCATCATTCGACAGCACGATTATTGTTTTACTTAACTTTACTTAACGGTCGAACCACAAAACAATGGATATTAATCAATTTTATATTTATCTAAGACAACATTACGCTATATATTCAACGTTGTTGAAAACGCTGTGTGAGGAAACAGATTTGAGGAAAGTTTAACTACTATTTCTGGCAATAGTGTAATAAGTTCAACAAGTTTGTTTTCTCGGATGTTTTCAAAGTTAGAGAATTCAAACTATTCTCAGAGTTAAATTCAAGCTGAAGTCAGGAAACACAAATACACAGACATACGCGCGCACACGTACGCACGCATAACACACACACACACGAACATACACACACACATTCATGAAGATATGTGTGAATACATATGTAAGCATTTACGTGTTTATGTCTATGTGAATGTGTGCACAAACGTATGTATAACTCAAAGATCATATATAGATACATCCATCCATCCATCCATGCATACATACACACATATATATATAATTATATATATATTATATATATACACACGTATATTTAAATACTTATACATACACACACACACACACACACACACAAACATATATATATATATATATATATATATATTCATGCCTTGCCAGCCTATTATGCATAAATACGTATATCTAAGTACAGAAATGTAAGAACGCACAAAAGCGCACTGAATCTCATACAAACACAGACCACATCAAAGCTTATATGACGCAAACTATTTCTATGTCTGACTCTTTCACTCTTTAGAAACATTACTCAAACTTCCGTGGTATTTTCTATACATAATACATCACCTTTCACCTGTGTACGCTATGTAAATGGTCTAAAACAATAAGATAATCTCTAAGTTGAACCGTTGGGTCAGCGAAATTTCACATTGTTTAAATCACAGCTTCAAATATTATATTACAATGGTGAATGCAGAGGCGGACACGTGCGCAGATACGCACACATAATTTATGTATATAAAGAATCATATATATGTATTTAAATGGCTAGTGTTAATGTTATGCATATGTATAAAGGGTGTCTGTGTGCGTATATGCATGTGTATCTATCTATCTATCTATCTATCTATCTATCTATCTATCTATCTATCTATCTATCTATCTATCTATCTATCTATCTATCTATCTATCTGTCTGTCTGTCTGTCTGTCTGTCTGTCTGTCTGTCTGTCTGTCTGTATGTCTGTCTGTCTGTCTGTCTGTCTATCTATCTATATATCTATATATCTATCCATCTATCTATCTAAGTTAGTGGGCTTGCGGCTCGGCACCTGGAGAAGCAAGCCCATGCCGCCCACCAGTACCTCCGCCGTGGGATGCTGGACGGACGGCCCGGTTGAGTTGCTCGGGGTCTGGTTCGGTCCGGACCTCCAAATGGAGAAGAAGTGGAACGAGATAATGAGTAGGGTGGTCACTCTCTCCCGGCAATGGACCGAGAGGAAACTGTCCCTAAAAGGTCGGGCGGAGGTGGCGAACACGTACATCGAGTCCATCATCTACTACCGCCTGACCATCGTACCTTGTCCCGACCCTACCATCACCAAATTAGAATGCATTCTCTTCCGCTTCTTGTGGAAAGGTTGCGTTCCGATGGTCAGGCGATCCATTTGCTGTCAACACCCGTTAAAAGGAGGGCTGGGCATGCCGTGGTAGATGATGCGCAGACACGCGCTGAGACTGCGACATCTCCGGCTCTATGTAGACGACGGTGAACATGTGTGGTCGCCGTTTGTGAGGCACGCGTTCCCGCAGCTCGTCTCCATGACCAAACTGCAGTCGTGGATCAAAAAGAGGCAAAGTGCAGTAGTCCGCGCAAAAGCATCGGCAACTGACCGGTTATATTTTATAACGAAGTATGTATAGCTCTAGAATATAAAATTATAACCATTCTGTTTCTCTTTTAGTGGGGAATATTTCCTGACGTATGAACAACTAATGGCTAACGCACAGACATACACAGATAAACACACATGCACAACACACACACACACACACACACACACACACACACACACACACACACACACTATTATGAAAACATTGATGTCATGCGCAAACCTCACATGAAGGAGTTATTCAGCCGCTTCAGACAAGACTGAACCTCAGTGGAGAGCGAGGTACGCTCAGGCAGGCCATTCAAAATCCCAAACAAGGAGATGATTAAGAAGATTCGGTGAATAGTTATGGAAGACCGTCGTGTAACAAACCAAGAAGTTGCTCGCACTGTGGGAATAACCATAGGATCAATGTTTTCTATCTTAACTGTTGATTTGTGAATGCGGGGAGTGTTGGCAAATTTCCTTCCAAAGCGAAGCAACTTCGCCTGAAATCGCTCAAAACATGCTAAACAGTGCAAACTACGGCCCAAACTTCATGAAGACCATCATCACTTGTGATGAGATATGGGTTTATGATCTCTGTTCGATGTTTTCGAGCGGGCATAACGCGTCTGTACTCTAGTTGTAAGAGCCGGGAGCTGACACGCCCTACCGGCGAAACAAGCTTTGCACATGTGCAGGAAGGGTGACGTCACCTCCCATCAAAAGGGTTCTATCCCTGCGGCATTAGCTTTGACGGGAAAAATAAAGTCGGATACTTTTTTCAATAAGCTTCGTATAGGTACACTCTAGAAGCTTTAAGCCCTTTTCAGGACAGATATTTATTAATTTTAAAGAACTAAAAAACTCTAATCTTTTTCAAACTAGGACCATCTGACTTCCCTGCATTTGTAGAGTTTCATCCACATCGTGAAGGCCCACAGGGAATTCCTCCTCAGTATATCACAGAGATTGATTTGCACATATAACGCATTATTGGTAGCAAATTCGATTAATAAATTCCTAGGTTATTAATAATCTTTCGTTTTAGTACTATGTAGTATCATACTACCTATCTACATATATCCATAAACTTTATCTAACTCTGTACATGATAGATATATGTAAACACCTTGTCATTATAAGCAGTTAAACTATATTCTGCAGTACTGTACACGTGTGTGTATGTGTACGCGCATATGCATTACACACACACACACACACACACACATATATATATATATATATATATATATATATATATATATATATATATATACGTATGTATACATACGCACACACATACATATACACACACATACATACATGCACGCGCATTTTCTCAATTTGATATTTACCTAATGTAGTAAATAAAATTACTTCACTGAACGGAAATGGCAATTCAAAGAAACAATTCACATAACTAGTAGCAGCAGGAGCAATAATAGTAGCAATAGTAGTAGTAGTAGTAGTAGTAGTAGTTAGTAGTAGTAGTAGCAGCAACAGTAGCAACAACAACATCAGCAACTCTAAAATTATTCGTGACGATTATGATGTCGATTACTGTAACAACAACAACAACAACAAAATGTTAAAAAAATGAAAAGAAATAAAACAAAACATGAAAATATATTAATATACTACAAAAAAATTTATATATAGATTGATATATGAGAAAGTGGGGAAAGTGGTAATATATTTCAGATTAATGTAAACAATATAATGTGACAAATTATAACCCACTCAATTAATGCGATGTGGATATAGCTTAGAGTTGAGTAATTAATAGAGTCTGTTTCCGGGACGGAAAATATGTAAGTTATTTGTAATTCTCTACCACATCTATCTCTCTCTTTACTATCACTTTCTCTTATTCTATATGTACCACTATACTTCTTTATCACTTTCTCTCTTTCTTTGTACTATTTCTCTTGCCTAGCAGAGATATCGTTCTATTGGCTTTTCTCTTCGTCTCCAAACAATCTCTCCACGCTTCCTCTCTTCCCCTCCCTTTCTCTCTCTTCATCTTCATCATTTCTCTTTCTTGATATTTTCTGCTATCTCTCTCTCTCCATCTCCCTCTCACTTGCTATTTCATCACCAGTTCCCAACCGTTTTTCACCTTTTGCTCTCTCCTTTTTCCATCAGCCTCATCAACATTCTGTTTTCTCCTTTGCTCTTCTGCTCTCTCTCCCTCTCTCGCTCTCCTCTCTCTCTATTTCTCTCCCCTTCTCTCTCTTCATATTTTCTCTGTGTCATTCTCTTCTGCTTTCTACTTCTCTAAACATTTAAAATCATTAATCCGAGTCATTCCTTAGCTTTCCAAAGTTGTTTATCAAAAATGAAGCAATGACATTTGGTGTAAAATAAACATAATGAAAATGTTAGAATATTATGATGAACGTCATAACGAGATAATGAAATTTTTATATACACGCACCTATGTATGTATATAAATATATGTGTGTGTATGAATATCTATGTGTATATATATATATGTGCGTGGGCTTGCATGGGTGCGTGCATGTGTGTGTCTTAACTCTGGACAATAAGCATGTCTTATCTTCTCATAATGTCATGACAACTCTGGAGAATTATTGAAATTTGAGATTATCTCCCCTTCTTAAGTGGAGCTGGTCTTCATTGCGAGTTAGTAATTTAGATAAATCGTTTAAAGTCGGAGAACATTTTAATAAATAAAAAATTTATCTTGCATAGTATTTGATATAATTGTATTTGTCTGACATTTTGAGTGATTTCTCTGAGCATATTTCTGTGTATATATATATATATATATATAACTGTCAATGCAAAAGGAGAAAGAGGGTTAAAGTCAGAAGATTAGTGATGAGTTGTGTAAAACGATGAGACATAAGAACACAAAAAACGACTTCGTAAAAATATAAGTAGTTAGGCGAAATCGTAATAAAAATTAAGAAAAAAACTTTTCATGTCTGCAAAGTGTAACGTTGCAAAGGAGATAAAGTTATAACTCGAAGTTGATAACTACCATATCATTTTTAATTTTCTGAATATTGAACAACACAATGTAGTATATATTTTTACCTGAGTCACTCATTTGGAGTACATAATTGCAAATTCATGGATTGTCTAAATGTGCTTAACATCTTTGATCGTTCGTTTAAAACATTCATGGCTTTAAATGATATAAATGGTTGTTGCATGAATTTTTGCAACTTAATTTTGAACGAAAAATTGCAATTGATATATATGTGATAGCGTGACCCAGAAATGAATTCTGAATTTTAAATAGATCCAATGCTGCTCCTTTTAAAAACCAAATGTATTTGTGAAGGCTTGTGGAAAATTTTTTCTTGGTTTGTTGAATGTAGTAATAAGCTGATAAAAGGTTGCTTAAAGTCATTCACAATTAATTCAATACAATTTTTTTACACTGCTCTTGTCTCAGTTTTCTAAAAGACAATTAACTTTAAAAAGTCAATAGATTGGAGCATGTACAAATCAATATTGTGATATCATATTTTCTAATTATTTTTATAATTATACCCAATTACCTAACAATTAGTTTTGATGAAATTTTATATCAAATTTAATTTAATTTTAATATAATTTAATATCCATATATTAACTTTATATAAATACTTCCTGTCCGTATGAGTTAATATTACATATTAAGCAAGACTGGCAAAATTAGTAGAGCAACAAACTATTTAGCAGTAATTAGGTATTAATCCGCTAGTGTTCATGTATACGTAGTTCCAATTCTATTGAAGTCAAACTTTACATTTTTGTGAGATTGATAAAGTACAGGTCAATTACGAGATCAATGTAATGAATTACACCCCTACTCAATATATTCATTAAGTTATTTATTAAGGGGTATTGTAATTGGTAGAGCATCGGACAAATATCACACGGAATTGAATTACTGTTCTTCTCTGTTTTCGAACCCACCTTGTCTTTCGTCTCTACTGAATCGATACAATATAAATTTATAAATATAATATACGTGAAATAATGACAGTGCTAAAAATACAATATATATATATATATATGTACGTACGTACGTACGTATGTATGTATGTATGTATGTATGTATGTATGTATGTATGATGTATGTATGTATGTATGTATGTATGTATGTATATGTATATATACGAGCAAAACGTCCCCCGTCCAATGGACGGTGCTGAGTTGTCAAACATTTAAACCAAATTTTCTCAAAACAACTTGCCCGACTGTGCCATAGAGCCCCCCCCCCCATCCTTTGAGAAACACTGATTTAACCTAAAGACACGAAATGCCACTAAACATTTTGCCGGGCGTGCTAAGGATTCTGCTATCTCGTCGCCTTCTATATAATATAGTTTATTTTAATAGCCTACTAATGTATACAGTGAGTTTCCTTTCCCTAGGTGTCGAGAAGACACTCGGCAAGAATGGGAAACAAAATAATAATAACAACAACAACAATAATAATAATAATAATAATAACAACAGTAATAATAATGATAATATATATATATATATATATATATATATATATATCATTTTCCTCCTTTTGTCCATTAATTCTTCCCTTTTTATTTCAATTTTATTTCTGCTACTCACTTTTCTTAATCTTTTTTCTCTTACTTCTCTCTTTCTCCACCCACCCTCCGTTTTCTCCCTGTTATCCTTTTTTTATCTGGCTTTCTCTCCACCATCACCGCTATGGCTACAAATACTTTATATAAATGTGCAAAGCCAATCTATTTCCAGTCATAACTTGCTTGAATTTCCTGTGTATCTACAGGTTAAATCTCAGAATAAAAGAAACTTACTCGACCGAAATAAAAATACGAGGCACTGTTCCTATGTTATACTTTAATTTAAGGCTCATAATTTCTCATTGAATCAACAAATCGTATTGATCATTTCTATTCACAAATTCAGGCGGCGAGTTGGTAGAATCACCGGACAAAATGCTTAGCGGCATTTCCTCTGGGTTCAAATGCTGCCGAGGCTGACTTCGCTTTTAATCTTATCGGGGTCGATGAAATAAGTACCAGTATAGCACAGGGGTGAATGTAATCGACTATCACCTACCCGAAAATTTCAGGCTTTGTGCCTTTAGTAGAAATGATTATTACTTTCAAATTAAGGCTGTGAGCTGGAAGAATTATTAACTCACCGGACAAAAGGCTTAGCGGTATTTCATTCATCTTTACGTTCTGGGTTGAAATGCTGCCGAAACCGGCTATGTCTTTCATCCTTTGGGATCAACAAAATAAGAACCACTTAAACATTCTGGATGATGTAATCGGTTTACCATCACCCCTAAAATTGCTGGCTTTGTGCCAAAATTTGAGACCAATACTACTTTGAAAATGTAGAAGCAAAATATAATAATAAATTGAAATAATTTATTGCTGTTGTTGGAGTTGTCTATTTCGAAGTTAATTTTGAATGAGTCTAGAAATTCATATCCAATAGTATTTCATGTGTAACCAATCGGTATAGTTTTGTGAAAAATACTATTCTCTTGGATAGTCTATCGGGTGTTCTTCTTTTTGAATTTGGTAAGAGAAGAATTTAAGGACAGAATTAGCAATTTCTAATAGGTCAAGGAAACAAGGTGGCGTCATATGTGAATTAAGACGCTAGGATAAATATTTAAGTATTGTATGCAAGTACTCAATATTTTGCATTTGCAATTTATAAGTTACATTTTCGCATGCTAGATAATGCAAAAGTGATATAATATGCATAAGCTTTACAGACATCTCAACTTATAACTACTAAAGAATTACAAAACCGACTCCAAATGATGTTAATGTTAAACTAAAGTATTTGGAATTAATCTCGTTACACTGGACAGTGCATATGACTCTGGAAGGTGTTAGATCTGATTATTCTCTAATCCTCAAGGTTATATTCTTTGTCGAACTCTGTTTCTCCTCTACATCACCGATCTTCCTGCCAATGTTTTTCAATTCATCAATATTTAAGCTGATGATACTACTCTTTATTTTGGTTTTGCTGGAAATCTACCTCCCTTGAAGCAGTTGTAATTTGCTGCTAGCAGCCAGCTGTTAAGAAATAGGATAAGAAATTGCTAGCAACTTTCAACCTTAGCAAGACCCAATCATGTCTTTCAGTAGGAAGCGGGATCCCTATCTTGCTCCCATTTGCATGAGCTACAGACCTGAACTATCACATGGTGAGACAGTCAACTATGAGAAGAAAGGATTTCTTTGAAATAGCTTGGTCTTAATTTCTCACTCGATCTTATTCGGATTCCCACATACAATCAATTTGTAGGTCTGCTT
Organism: Octopus sinensis; assembly: GCF_006345805.1. Lineage (NCBI taxonomy): Eukaryota > Metazoa > Mollusca > Cephalopoda > Octopoda > Octopodidae > Octopus > Octopus sinensis. Next base: position 131,258,218 of record NC_042998.1, on the reverse strand, counting down.
TCCAGTAATGTGGAGTCATTGTATACCAAAGGACTAGCTCACACTCGAGGCTATTATGTATCTTTACACGCCCGCAATTCGTCCTTGTATGGTATACTGTTGTTATGTTTGGGCAGCTGCACTATCCTGTCACTTCGATCTCTTTGGAGTTCAGAAATGAGTCTCTAAATTGGTTGTCCCCTCTTTTGCTTCAACTCTGCAGCCCTTGTCACTTCGACGTGAAGTTGCCAGTCTTAGTCATTTTTTTTATCGTTATTACCACAGGAAGTGTTCAGACGAACTTATTTCTTTGTTTCAGATCTCCTCCGTGTGACATCTCTCCTGATTCGAAGCTCACAACGT
>NC_042998.1:131240376-131252876 GCF_006345805.1 Octopus sinensis | reverse complement strand
GTATGAGTTTTGGAACCTCAAAGGATCAACATTTCCAACTAATATGTTCTGCTTTTATATTTTTGCTCCTGTTGAATTAATGAAAAAAACACACACGGACGTTTTTTTTTTTCTTTTGTCACATGGTTTTTATATAATTCAATATCCGCAATTAATACTCTAGCGATGTTGAATTGGCAATATTTTACCACAAGAAGTGTTTGAAACACCATAGAGCATATGGATTAACTTTAAAGCAAAGCTAAATACACTTTTCTAAAGGGTGACATAACATGACTGCGTAGTTTTACTCTTTTATTTAAAATGAGTAATAATTTAATCTTGTTTTCAAATATAAAATTAATGTGCATTGCATAAATTGCATTCTGCACAAAAGTCAAAATTATATGCGTGTGTATGAATGTATACACACATACATACATGTCCACACACACACACTCACAGACAAACATAGATAAACACAGTCACACATAGACAAACACACACACATACATTCTCTCTCACTCCCTCACACACACATTAGTCTTGCATCTCAGTATTTAATTCCTCTTTCTTAAGCAATATCATCCGAAATGTCAGTTGGCATATTCATCTCCAATGTACAATACTTGCTTTTTTTACCCGATTTATATCCCTACTCTTTTTTCACTCACGTTGATTTTACTTGTCTGACTCCAAATATTATATTTGTTTGTATGTCACATAATATGTGAGATAGAAATATTGCCGCATAATCTTTCTCATAATAATTACGTTTGATATATATATATATATCTTCACTTTGTTATATATATATATATATATATAGTATATATATATATATATATATAATATATATATATATATATATACATATATATATATATATATATATATATATATATATATATGCGCGCGTGAGTGCATTATTGCGCAAAGGCGCATGGCCCGGTGGTTAAGACGTTATACTAACGATTATAAGATTGTGGTTTCGCTTCGCAGAACGGACAGTGCTTCGTATTCTTAAGCAAAACTCCTTATTTCACGTTGCTCGAGTCCACTCAACTGGTAAATAACCAGGAAACTGACATTATGAGCTTATGATTCTGGAAGAACATTTGATCCTTATATATATATATTATATATATATATATATATATATATATATATACAGACAGGTGGATTGCTACATCGAAAGAGGAAGTTCGAAAAACTTTCTGGTACTATTTATTCATTATTAAGCATATTTTGTATGCTAATAGAAATTGCAAATGCGTACATGGTAGATAAACATAGGGAATTTCCTGTTAGAAACATTTCAGACAAGGAATCAAATAATATTTATGACTAGCGGGACCGGGGAATATTTCAAGGAATTAATGGTAAACTCATCGTTTTTTTTTTTTTCTGAAAACTTTACCCCAAATCCTGAAAGCGTATACAATATCTGGTCTTCATGGTCGCTTATTTGCTAATCATTGAAAAGTGAAGGAAAGCGGAATACAATGATTACTTAATACACGTTATATATACAATTTATATACTTTATGCACAATTTCATAGACTTAATACACAGCACTCTCCCTCTCACTTTTCGCCTTTCCCTTCATCTAATCCCTTGAAAGCGTTACAGACGGGCTAAGTAACAGAAAAAACAACTTAGCTAAAGAAATTGCACATTTCACTCACTATTACCTCTCCCTCCCCTATCTCATCTCCCATTTTTCTCCCCATTCCTTCCTCCCACCACTCCCTCTCCCGTGTCTCCCATCACTCCTCTCCTCCTTCAACTAATCACGTGGAATCGTTACAGACGGGTTAAGTAACGGAGGAACAAACAGAACTATTATAAGATTTTATTCTCAAGTCTAAAGAATTTCATGTGTGGTAGTGAATAAAGAATATCTGAAACTTTTTTCAGCTTTCTGCTTTGATATATAACCACTCTGCAAACAGTATTTCCAGAATCTTTAACTTTCATATATACCTCATATATATACACAACAATACTTGGAATACTGGACTAAGTAGATGTGCTTCAAGAATACACAGCTTGGGTTTTACTCTACCTAAATAATGTTTATTTATTTATTTGCACACACGCATATAAATAGAGAAAGAGAGAAGGAGAGACAAACAGAGAGAGAAAGAGAGAAAGAGAGAGAGGAGATATAGCGAGAAGTAGACAGGTAAAGTTACATAAAACCCGTATGCATACATGCATACATACACAGGTACACACACAATCCTGCCATGTTGATATAGTCCGTCTATTCGCTAATTGATGTCATGACGTAGCTAACTGCTGTGAACAGCCGCAGAAAAGCATAATTTACGAATCTGCTTCGTTGACTCGTAAATCTCAGCTCAAATCCAACACTATAGCTTATAGCCTTGTTAGGCACATTTTCCCAGTTCAACGAGTTTAGTCTTCCAAAGCGAAATCAAGCAATGGACTGTCTCGCTATTGATGTTAAAATGTTAGCCAATATTTTCATGTGCATGATGTTAAAAATATATTTTTTTCCTTTGATTGTTAAATGTAACGTTATATATACGAGGGTGAGTCAAAAAGTAATGCCATTTTATTTAGGACTGGTATAATTACCAACACAAGAACATGTATCATACGTCAAAATGAAGCTGGCCCTCTGTGGGTCGCATCTCTACTTCTCAATATAGTCACCATTTCTCTCAATAATAGTGTTCCCCCTTCAAATGAGAGCATGTATCCATGCCCCGTAAAATTCTGTTGACTCTTCTTTGAGCCACTTCTTCACTACAGTTTTCACTTCCTCGTCATGTTTCTGTGTTAGCAATTATACTTGTCTTAAACAAAATGATATTACTTTTTGACTCGCCCTCGTATATTTATATATGTGCACGTTTGCGATGTTAAAACGTAAGTCAATGTATATCTATGTATGATGCTTTACATCTAGGCCATTATGCATATGTGCATAATATATAAATGGGGTTAATATATATGTGAAGGAAGTTTCAAAGTAACCTAATGCGTAGATGTTACGATATTTAAATGTACACTAATATGTCAAAATATATGATGATTACATGAAAGCAGATATGTGTATGGGTAATATGTTTAAATGGAACGTAATACGAATATGCTTACAATGTTTAAATCTAACCCATTGAGTACGCTAGTATGACATTTAAATGTAAGTCGAGATGAATATGTGCATATTCTTAAATGTAAGTTAATACGCCTATATGTATGCAGATATGGGCCTGACTATCTATCAATTTATCTATCTATCTATCTATCTATCTATCTATCTATCTATCTATCTATCTATCTATCTATCTATCTATCTATCTATCTATCTATCTATCTATCTATATATATATATATATATATATATATATAACGGGAAGCTTTATGAAAATAGACAAAAGACGAAGGCAGGTGGGAAACAAACAAACAATTGTATTAGTATGGCGCTCAGGAAATATAAATAAAACAAGTCTTTGACGTTTCGAGCCTACGCTCTTCAACAGAAAGATACACAGAGAGAAAAAAAACACAGAAAGAAGGAGAGAAAAAAAATGCGCGCAGTAACTAACGAATCAACATGGCGATCTGATTTCGGCCAGAGGTCAAAGATCAAACATGAGACGCGAGAGCGAGAAAAGTGAGAGAAAAACGAAAGTTTCATATTTTGCATAGGGTCAAAGTTGGCAACAAAAACAGGACAGTGAAACAAATAGTGAGGGCAGCTAAGCCAGACGGGGTAAGGTGGCGAACGCTGAGGAACATTCTTTATATATATATATGTATAGATAGATATGAAGCATACACTCTTGGCTTTTCACGTTTGTTTGCTAATACATACATACATAACACACACACACACACACACACACACACACACACACACACACACACACACACACACATATATATATATATATATATATATATATATATATATATATATATACATACATAAATACATACATATACGTACGTACACAAACACACATATACACACACACTCACAAAATCACTTGTAGAGAAAAATAACCGTATGTAGCGTCCCAGTAAATAAATTAAAGAAACATCTAATAAATGTCTACAAGTCAACAAGTAACTGATTTCATATCTTCGTATGGCGTCTATTCCTCCCTTTCTCTCTTCCCCGCTTTGCCTTTCTCTCTCTCTCTCTCTCTTCTCTCTCTCTTCCTCTCTCTTCCTCTCTCTCTCCCCTGCCCTTTCTACACTCCTGCGTTGCCCTTTGTTGCCGCCTTTTGCCCTCCCTCCCCCATTTTCTGTGTTTCACTCTGCCTTCAAACACCCCTTCTCCCTCCTACTACTAACACGTGACATGTGGTCATCGTCATATCACCTTCCTTTTCACTCACACTGCCTAAGCGAGCGGTCGTATTTTCTCTCGCCTTGCACTCTATTCTCCTCTTTCTTTCTCTCTAACAAATCCTTTAGAATTTCCCCCTCGGTGTTAATCATTCTGTGTCCTGTCCGGCCTTAAGGGCATATTCTGTTTATTTATTCCAGTTCCTTCGTATATCAACACGTCATCCTGTTTACTTTCGTCTTTGTCCCGCGTCCGTCCACTAATTGATTCGTCTTGAATTACATTTATTCCGCATATGGCCGTTCACTTCCGTATCGCATGGTTGTTCATTTTCCCGTCATGTTTGGTCCCATGTTTGTTGGCTCGCCATTACCTGACAACGTCGCACCGTCGACGTCCCCAGACAGGATGTAGTATTATCGTTAAAGCGCATAATTACGTTTGACCCTGTGGCCGATTGCTAATGAGGATTTATTGACCTCTGTGTCTGTTTCCCATTTGTCTGTGTATTTATTATACGTTTTTCAAACACACACACACACATACACACATACTAGGTCATCCCATAAATAATGCAGTGTTTACAATTGCATGAACTAAAATTCGGAGGGGGACGGGATAAATTACCTGCATCAACTTGTTATAAAAGCAGGTAGTAATTTTACCTTGCCTTATTCTTAGTGCAAGGTTTTGAAGAGTACAGTTCGACTTTTACAGTTATTCTTTCAAAGTTATAATTGAAGGGACAAAAGAACAAATTCTGCATATTTTGCTTTATGAGTTCAATAAAGGCAACAACGCAACGAAAAGCGCGAGAAATAATAATTCAGTATATGGGGATCGGACAATAAACGTAAACCAGAGTCAATAATGGTTCTAGAAATTCCGAACCGGACACTACAATCTAGAAGACGAGCGTCGTCCTGGAAGATGTGTAGAGTTCGATGAGGACGTGTTGCAAACCCTGGTGTAACAAAATCCCATCGTAACTGTTGAGGAACTAGCTTAGAAGTTTGGGTTAACCATTCATCGACACCAGCACTAGAAGAAAAACGACCATCTTTAGTTTCAAGACGAAAGGCGTTCTTCCATCAGTATAATGCTCGGTCATATACAACTAGGATGACATTCGAAAGGCTGGAGCATTTGAGTGAGACTCGATGCCCCGCACACCATATTATCATTTTTCTGCAACTTCAAATTCATTGGATGGAAAAAAATTATGTATATATATATATATATAATATATAATATATATATATATATATGAGAGAGAGAGAGAGAGAGAGAGAGAGAGAGAGATAGGGTGAGAGATAATTAATTTAATAAAATCAAACAAATTTCACCTAGCAGTATTTCGGTATGGAAAGGACCATATTCGGTAAAAAACTATGCAAAAAGTTTCTTTTATATATAAATATTACAATAAGGGTTTGTGGTCAAGCAACTTGTTGCTATACCCATATTGTTTCTGTATTATATATATATATATATATATATATATATATATAACGGGAAGCTTTATGAAAATAAACAAAAGACGAAGGCAGGTGGAATACGAACAAACAATTGTATTAGTATGGCGCTCAGAAATATAAATAAAACAAGTCTTTTACGTTTCGAGCCTACGCTCTTCAACAGAAAGATACACGGAAAAGAAACACGGAGAGAAACAAGGAGAGAAAAAAATGCGTGCAGAAGCTAGCGAATCAACATGACATATATATTACACACATATATATATATATATGTATACAAGATTTCAGGATATGAGTGATTCAGGTACTTAAATAGTTAACTGGTGAAGCACAGGATCGAGTTAAATATAAGGAATCATGTGTTATGAAAGCATAGAAACAAACAACATACCGAAGTACAGACGGGTTATTATTACGGTTGTATGCATAATTAACCGCTGCCGGCCGAGTATATTATGAGCATCAAGCATCAAGGTTGTATTTAGGAAAACACACACACATACACACAGAAAGGGGGGGAGAGAGATATAGAGAAGGTAGGAGTCCCTTACAGCTGTCTCTTGAATAACCATTTTCGGATTCATTTCAAGTCGGAGTTTTAGTGGTAAACCAACCTGAACTCTCATAGTACATGCCTATTACATTACATCAGTTGACGAAAACTACTAGTACATTATTGATTTATTTTGGACTGTGGCCATGCTGGAGCAGTGCCTTGAAGAATTGAAGAAACAGATCGACCCCAGTACTCATTTCTCTTTAAGCCTGGTACTTATTCGATCAAGTGCTTTTGACGTAGCGCTAGATTTCGGAGACGTAAATACCTTAGCACTGGTCGTCAAGTGATAGCGGTATAGACAAACTCAGTTTCCGTCTCCCAAATTCATTCACAAGGCTTTGGTTAACCCGAGGCTATAGACGAAGACATTTGCCCAAGGTGCCACGCAGTGGACTGAACTCGGGAACATGGGGTTGGAAAGAAAGCTTCTTACCCCACAGCCACGCCTATGCCTATAATATACTTAATTTTATAAATCAGTTCTTTTATTTGTAATCAGCTGAGACTGTGCGGGTATTACAAGCGTATTTATGCCACAGCTGCAAGATATTTAGTGTGTACAGTGTGCTTGGCTCTAAATCAGCGAGCTGGCAATTGTGAAACATAGAATTTAAAGCTGTTTCTACGTAGCCAACATACAAATTCCCAAGAGTTTTTCAAGGTTTTTAAGAACATGTTATTTCTCACGTAGCTCTATTTGAAGTCAGTTAAGAAAATTTTCCCATATCTCTTAGGACTCTCAGGTAATATCAAATCTGTTATGCAACTGAAATCGTTTGAAAATGTTGTCTTCATATCTTATGCATATTATACACCTCCTGAAACATATATACCTAATAATTGTTTCTATAGGAAATGGAACATGACAGTATCAGCTATGATGCTTTTCATTTGGAAATAAAGGGGTCTGCGTGATATTAGGTTATTACTAAAAACATATCCCTCACACTCGCTTATAGAAAGTTGATTCAATTATCTAAGTCAGATATCAATATTATACACACACATGTTACATACATAGCTATATGCATATATATATAATATTATATATATATATATATATATATATATATATATATATATATATATATATATAATATGTATATATATAATATATATATATATTATATATTCATATATATATATATAATATATATATATGTAATATAATATATCTACATTATACATATATATGTATATGCATATATATATATTTGTAAATATATTTTATATTATATATATATATATATATATATATATATATTCACGTACTGTGTATATTGTGTTTCTAGATATGTATGCATGCGAAAACACGTTGGCTAGTGGTTTCTACGTTCAATAGGCCGCAGTTTTGATCCTTGGAACGGGCGCATTGTGCCCTTTGCAGAAAGCGGATTACTTAACGCTGCTGCATTCTGTTGAGCTAAAATTGAATACCAACCGAGAAATTCTGATACCTTCTCTCACAATCTGTCTTTCATATCCTCACTGTTCTGCTCCGCTAGGGTGGCTACGTTTACTTGCAATCGCATACGCACCTAAGCCAATTAGCGAAAACATGATGCGAACTGCCAGGTCATACTTACTTGCGAGTGACGGTTATGGATGTAGTATTTGTTTGTGCACATCGTGTTGCGTGGGTGTGTGCATAATTTATGTTTATGCAGGCATATGTGCGCGCGTGTAGTGCGTATATAGATTGAGCGACAGCTAGCAGCCGGTTTTCACGAAGAGGAGGCTTTCAAAGTTTCACTTAATTTTTTTTTTACGTCTCCCTCCTCTTCACATAACCCTCCTTTGTATAGTTCTGTCTGTCTGTCTGTCTGTCTGTCTCTCTCTCTCTGTCTTAGTTACCCTTGTATCTCCATTAGTTACTTCCCACCCGCTCTTTCTCTTTATACTTGCATACATATATATGTGTGCGCATGATCGTGTGTGTGCATGTGTGTGTGTGTCCCACACAATCTCTCGTAACTTGTTGGTAATCTTTTCTTGCACCCCTGCTCACCCTTTCATAAATGCGGATGGCAGCTGACTTGACCTAAATCCTATCTCTTCAAACCACATCAACGACGTTATCAACATCACACCACCAACACCTGTACCAAACATCAGCGCTGTTCCATCCAACAATGCCATAAACTGTCATCATCATCATCATCATCTCAACCATCATAATCATCATCATCATCTCAACCATCATCGTCATGATAACTGCGCCACCACCACCATCGCCACAACCACCATCACCACCACCATCATCGCCACCACCATCGCCATCACGACCACCACCAACACCGCCATCACCATCATCATATCACCGCCACGACCACGACCTCGACCACTACCACCACCACCACCACCACCAGTTTGGTTGTTTCCAGTGGTGGTGTAAATGGTTGCAATGGTATGGCGGTTATCGTTGTGGCAATAGGAGCTATTTTACGGATCAGAGTGATCTGCAGGGTGAAACAGAGAAATAGCAGTTGATAGTGAAAGAATCGAAGGAACGGGTAGTACTTCGGGTATACTCCTAGGTATACTGTGCCTGAAGAAATGATATATATTCATAATAACAACAACAACAACAACAAGAACAACAACAAACGACAACGACAAAATCACCAACACCACCACAGCAGCAGCAACAACAACAGCGCCATCACCTCCATCACCACTTTATGAAAAAACCCTTGAGCTGCAAAATCTGCACTACCAGTTCCACCATCACTATTACTGCCAGAATTCCATGTAGCTATCGCAGTAGCCCCAAACAGACGTGATCAGCACCCCCATCACTAACAGCAGCAGCAGCAGCAGCAGTAGTAGCACTAGCACACCTAAATGTTATCTCCAAGAGCACTAGTACTACCCGTTCCTTCGATTCTTTCACTATCAACTGCTATTTCTCTGTTTCACCCTGCAGATCACTCTGATCCGTAAAATAGCTCCTATTGCCACAACGATAACCGCCATACCATTGCAACCATTTACACCACCACTGGAAACAACCAAACTATATGTAAACGTATGGCCTCTACGTAATCAGCTTGAGTTGTAGACATATCAATCAGCCAACGTCAGTCAAATAACACCTTACTGCTTCAAAATATGTAGTCCTAGATATACAAAAGGATCGAAATCCTAATGGTTAGGATCTCAAGACTGAGGCGTGGTTTATCATCAAGAACAACAACAAAAACGACAGTAAGCGTTTTGCTCTACAGTCGCCTTTTAATTTCACGGTGTGTCACAAAGAGCATCAACACTGCCATCGACACCATCGAATTGAATACTTACACCTCCACCACAAAAACTTACTACATTCGAAACTACCGTTCTTCCTGCTGCATTTTCATTAAAAATAAACTCTGTCGGCTTAAAAAGAGAAGACACGTTTGACAATGTTGGTATTTTATTTAGTAAGTTAGGAGCGGTGGGTCCATTACCTTTTATATATTCCAAAGATTGAGAAACAAAGCGAGAGGAGGCAGGGACAAAAGAAAAATTATACTAAACAATATACTCCTAGGTATACTGTGCCTGAAGAAATGATATATATTCATAATAATAATGCATTTGAAAGGCGCGTGGCTCAGTGGTTAGAGCGTCTAGCTTACGATCGTGAGGTTGTGAGCTCTAATCCCGGACCGGGCTGCGTGTTGTGTTCTTGAGCAAGACACTTTATTTCACGTTGCTCCAGTTCACTCAGCTGTAGAAATGAGTTGCGACGTCACAGGTGCCAAGCTGTATCGGCCCTTGCCTTTCCCTTGGACAACATCGGTGACATGGAGAGGGGAGGCCGGTATGCATGGGCGACTGCTGGTCTTCCATAAAACAACCTTGCCCAGACTTGTGCCTCAGAGGGTAACTCTCTAGGTGCAAACCCATGGTCAGTGTCTGACCGAAGGGGGTCACCAATGCATTTGAAAAAAGAGACTTGGCTTAGATGACTGCAGTGAAGTAAACACAGCTAGCGACACCCAAAGACCGACTGACTGTTAAACGATGAGATACACGAAGGCTAATACAAGAAACACAGAAAGCAGTGCTGTATAGCAATTTGTCTGATACTTTAATTTTTTCTGCAATTCCACCGTCTTGGACAAGTTCTGTATTTTATGGAACCCGAAAGGAAGCAAGTTGGTATCAGTGGAATTTGAACCAGGAATGCAGGAAACCAAAACAAATACCGCTATAGATTTTATCCTAGCCACTAACGACACCTTCGTTTCTCTGTTTAGTTTAGGCAATAAGAGAAAGTTGGAATGGGCACGGCTGGAAAAACAACTTTATTTACAGGTCTGCTAAATCTGGACTTGCCTGGGGCTAAACGTGTGTGTACGTGTTTGGTTGTGTGAGTGTGAGCTTGTGTGTGTGTGTGTGTGTGTGTGTGTGTGTGTGTGTGTGTGTGTTTGGTAATACCGTAAAAAATATTTGGCTTTAGCGACTCCACGGTGGCACCTTTTTCGACTTTGCCTTAATTTCGGGTACGATATTCGGACGAGATCTTAGAGCATGCCTGTCAGCTTGCACCTTATTCCACTGCATGCAAGCCACACAACTTTCTACTTATGTGGCTCAGCTTCTTTCGAACTGGCTGAACTGAAGTTACAAAGTAACAAAAACAAATCATCATCGTCAGCATCAATAACGTCACATGTAACGGGAATGAATACCTTTGTATGATCACTCAACCTGCTAGAAATAGAAGCCAAATATTTTGCGAATTCTATCCAACCGTGTTAGAAAAGAAGGCTTCATTGAATAATCCAGTTCTTAATATTCTAATTATAAACAAAAGACAGGAATGACACAACTACGATGCCTTTGATGATAGATCTGATTAATCAGAGTTCACCTGGGCATCAGCCGATCATACTGTTTGTTCATGATGCAACAGCTTAAGCATCAATGCTATTCTCGCCAGTAACTACACCCCAGAACAAAAAAAAAGAAAGGAAAAAACCTGAAAGAAGGAAACTCTATCACTTGTCTGCCTTATAATGAATTCGACAAATCAAGCATCGCAGCGTCCGTAAATTGTGCTAGCCGACTAGTGACATGAATGCGGTTTTCATGTCTGGTTTCATTTTCTACATATATAGGAAATGAATTCCATAAGAGTTGTGTACCTGGAAGAAATATGACGTACAATTTGTTTCTGGAAGTTTATAATCTTTGATTTAAGTATTTCCATGGAACTGGATTAGCCAATAGAAAGCCAACGCCCACCACTACTCAACCATTTCAATAAATTAGCCAGTCTTATTGATTGTCATTTATTCAACCCACAATTGAAACGATGCGATGGCCATTAGATGCAGTTCTAATTGTTTTAGTAATGACATGTATCTGAGGTTGGTGTGTAACAGTAAATTGCTCTTTAAATGTATCTTGCTCAGACACATCGTTAACATTGAGCTAATTTTCTCTGAGATAATGACAGATTCCATGATGATGCCTTTGATATTCTCTCTCTCACTTTCTCTATCTCTCTCTCCGTTTCTCTCTTTCACTCTCAATCTCTCTCTCCCTCCTCTCCCCCTCTCTCTTTCTCGAGCTGTATATGAATAGTTGTGTATGTATGAGACTTATAAAGGAAAAATACAGTGGACAGAGAAGTCTCATACACGCACACAAACACACACACACACACACACACATACACACACGCACACACACACATAAACACACACACACACATATATATAAAGAAAAAAGTAAATATAAGGACAAAATGTTCATTGCTAACATACTTTTGAATGTAGATTTGCATAATAAAGGTTGGTCGGTAGGAGGGCCATGTAAGGACAACACAACTATGTATGGCTATATGTACATTCTGTTTATATGAGTCTTCTTCGTTCCTGTGTATTGGTGTATGTGACATTGCTTGTATGTAAACCTGTATGCTTGTATTGTTAGTGCTTACCATATATTAGTCTATGTCAGTCCGTGATTTTACGTGAGTGCGTTCGTTTCCATGACTGTATTTGTCATGCGTGTAAGATATATGTGTGTATATTTGTTGTTCTATGTTTGTCTCAAGGTGTTTGCACGACATAGTATATGAGTGGCAGAAAGGCAAGATGAATATATAAAATATGATACAATATACAAGCCATATATAGGGGATTAATCTATCTC
>NC_042998.1:131222876-131235376 GCF_006345805.1 Octopus sinensis | reverse complement strand
GTTAGTATGTGTTTCCTCACACTGTGGCAAATTTTATGTAACTTTATGCGTATATGGGCACATGTTCGACTTAATGTGTATATATATAAATGTATGTATATATATATAAATATATATATATATATAATATATATATTATATATATATATATATATATATATATATATATATATATACGTATCTATATCTATAGCTATATATATATATACATACATACACACATATATGTATATGTATATGTATACATGTACAAACACACACACGTGTGTCTAATTGTATGTGTGTGTGTGTGTGTGCGTGTGAATGTACATAATATATATATGTTTATAAAATATGATGAAATCTATTGCATAGGCATAGCAGAGTTTGTATTCGTTAGATATTTCAACAAAATGGATTATTTGTTGTAACGTTATCATACGTTAACGATTTGTAAACATTAGGATATGTTCTGGTGAGAAGTAATCAAAGCCAGAACATTAACTTTGCATCAAATACTGCAACATCAATATTCTTTCACTTACTACAGGTTTGTTATTATGAGTCCTATAACCAATAGGGTTTTACTGGTGGTCTTCCAGTATTAGAACTGTATTGATTCTGGAAATTACATACTCCAAACTTCCTCATAATCAAAAGTATTTCAGAACTCAGTCATCGCTGTTACACTTCTACAACGTGCCTCTTAGAACATGTTGGCTTCTGCCATTGCCTGAAATCTACCAAGTCTTCATGAATATGATTTGATGGGAAAAACAGTGTGTAGACAGATTGTTTATGCCTTGCGTTAAACACTTAATTTTCAGTTGTTTTGTCTACTGATTTACCTGCTCATGAAAAGAGCGTGAAGGTGGCTGAGCATCCTACAGATACATGTACATTATTGTAATTCTCAGACAGAATCACGTACCAAAGCATGTGTCAAAGCCGTAGCTTGAAGCACTATAAAAATTCCCCCAACGTGCTTCCACCGTTTTCGTCTAACGAATTTCACTGCTGCTAATTCATGCACTATTACGTAGAATTAGTTTATTCTGGCTGAACATGCAGATATTCTAAATTCCTTATAAGCTACTATTCTCTACCTAACTAGCAGTGAGTAAGCGATCTCTCACGAGGCTTTAACAAAAGATGAAACTAATTATATCGATATCGATTTCTAGCTACAAAGATAGATGCAGAAAAATTAGGGTTTAGTCATGGTGCCTAATTTATCATAACATAGCATAGTTAAATATATGTTTACAGAAAACACAAGCCCGTAAGTTTACCTTATATTTCTACATAGAAATGTAAACCCCAACACAAATACAGAATGCAGTCATATCTGTGTAAATATTGCGCGTTGTATATTAAAATCAAATAATTGAATAGCTAAAGTGCACAATATATTTAAATGAGAGTTACGTAAATATGTGTGAAGTTATATACTTAAAAATCCTGCGGTACACAGTATTCTGTATCCGGAAATGTTAAATGTATGTTAAAGTTATTATAAAATTTACACCTAAAGTTTGACGAGCTTCCCGCGATGTTTGATGGAGAAAAAAATTGATTGAAATGCACAACGTCATCATGTTTTGCAGTTCGATTTACCAAGTAATTCGTAAAAATGTGCAACTCTACATCGGTGCACAAATATAAGGACACATGATTACTGACTTATATACCTACAACTAGACACACACACGCACGCACACACACACATACGCACACACACACATACACACACACACACACACAACACACAAACACACACACACACAACGCACAAACACACAAACGCACACGTGTATATGTGCTTATATAGGTACATAAATGTATGTATATATGAGTGTGTATATAAATGTGCGTATGCATGTATGTATATATATGTGTGAGTGTGCGTGTGTGCATACGTGTTTGTGTGTATATGTATATAAGGTAGATATGTAGTTAGGTATATAGATATGCAAATGCACGTACGGGAAGACATATAGAAACGTAGGTATATGTATATATGATATATAATGAATATATATATATATATATTCATTATATATTTACATACATATGTAAATTTGCATACATACACACACACACGCATATATATATATATATATACATATCTATGTATATATATAAGGGTTTGTGTAGGGGTTTTGTAAAATATATATGTTTATATATATATGTATGTGTGTGTGTTGTAATATTTGATTCTTATCCGCAATTCGATGATAAAAGTTATTATCTTCAGTGCATGTGTGTAAGTGCACGCACGCGTGTGTGTTTGCGTGTGTGTCTGTTTCCATTCGCATGCATGAACACCCTCATGGTCTCATATAAACGGGCATGTGTGACTGTACGCATGTATGTCTTTCAACGTAATATCTTACATCCTGATAGATAGCAGGTAATATTGCATTCCCAATATGCAGTGCAGATTAAATTTTGTTTCATGACATATTTATCTGCATATATCATACTGCAATATTGCAAATTTAATTACATTTCTCGCTCTCAGTCACACATACTCTCTCTCCCTCTGTTACAGATGCACACGCATACACAGTCATATCCATCCATATGTATACATATGTTTAGTAAACATCTATCTATCTATCTATCTATCTATCTATCTATCTATCTATCTATCTATCTATCTATCTATCTATCTATCTATATCTATCTATCTATCTATATATATATATATATATATATATATATATATAGAGAGAGAGAGAGAGAGAGGGAGAGAGAGAGAGAGGGAGAGAGAGAGAGAGAGGGAAAGATACATACAAACATATGCACATACATATATACATATATGTATGTATATATACTGATATACAAACATACATACAGACGTACACTTAAAAATGTATACACACATACATATAAACAGATATGTGTATAATTTTGTGTATATATATATATATATATATAAATACTCATTAATATATGCATATACATATTTACATATATAAATATGTGAATATATGCTGTGTGCGTGTATTTGTGTGTGTATATATATATATATATACATGAACTCCCGTAAAGACACAGACAGACATATGTGCAGACAGACAGATACATACACACATTCACACACATGGCAGTGAGTTAGTGGAGTAGTTAAAGCGTCAGAATGTCTTGTAGTATTCTCTTTGCCTGCAAAGCTTTGAGACCAAGTACACTATATTTATCAACTCTTATTGTGCACGCGTTTTTTTCTTCTTACTGTCTTAGTTTCTTCCAAACTTCTTTCTCTAGCATAACAGACATGGTTGCAACAACGGTCATTGAGTGCATTCTGAACCATCGTTGTCCTGATATATATTTTTCATAAAATACTCCATTGTTTTGCGGCAAGACCTAGCTTACTTTTTAAACTCCTTCTTAGTTCCAGCCCCTGTTTGGAAAAATCACTTGTGATATTTTCCTGCCTTGTGACTTCATACTCCTATTGCAGGCATCTTTAAAGCAATGACAGATTTGGCCGTCCTGCCAAAGACTGATTCTCTGTGCAGCAGGTTTTTCGTGATGCTCTCCTCTGACATATAATGAGCGTACTTGGCATGGCAGATGGCAAAATGTCTTCGTTGAAGCAAAATGAAGTTATTTGTACTTTAATGTTGGTTACTTGGTCAGTCCATTTCATGTCCAGGATTTATCTCAGGTTGCCAAGTTTGGAGTTGTTGACAGGTTACAATGACTGGAATAGAGGCCCAAGTCTAGGTGAAGACTTAGGCAATCTGCATTGTTTCGATAACTTGCAATTTTCCCACAACTTTTGGCAGCTTAGCAACTGTTGAGGTTTCTCTTTAGATCCATTACTTGATGTCAGACTCTAGTTAAAAGATGTTCCTGGTGGTGAAGCCAAGTTATCTTAATTCGTACAATGCATTCAGCTTGAAATTGCTGATAATGGCAGATTTTCGACATTTATAAAATACTTTGGTCTTTTTCAGAAAAACGCTTAAAATAAATCATGAAGGTCTTGCACTTTATCTTCAGAGTCTGTACAGCTTTGTTTGCAAATAATATAGCCTAATGTGTATTTCCTGTACTTTGGTTTTCACCAACTGCCGGGATAGACCGTCCCGTCTCCTTTCTACCCTATTGTGAATGCGGACATCCTCTCTCGATGTTTTAATACAGTGTTTTAGCAGTGCCATGAAAGAGATGTCGAAAGCAAATAGTGCTGTTTTACGCCGCTACGTATGGTAAAAGACTTTGAAAATGACTACGATGTCCTTCATGTCTACGCGGATCCTCGTTGAGCAACCAATGATAAACAGCTTATATTTAATGGTCGCATACTTTCATGCGGTCAACAATAGCGATGTACAGTAGTTGTCTTTGCTCTTTGAGGTTACCTCGTACTTATCAAAGGAAAATATCATTCAATTTTGGAGTGTTCTGATGCGAAATAATACTGAAGCTTCAATGTACTTTTTCAGTTATTTACCTCTGTCTCTTTAAGATGATGTGGACAGAAATTCTCTCAGCAATTCTCAGCTAAAGTAAATCCTGTAGCTGTTACAATCACATCTCATCACTTCCTTCTCATACTGGCTGAAATTTCTTATGTATTGCGACACTTCTATCTAGTATTTCACTGTGGTTTATGCTGGTGCTTTCACCAGACTTTCTTATTATCCGCTTCTAGCATCATTTCCAGCGAGAGGGTTATCAATAGCTTTACTCGGCTCACTGTCAGGCAGCAACGTATCCAATCCAGCTATGTCAGCCAATCACAGTGTGATGTATTTTGTCTGACATATGGCTTTCTTTGGAGTAGTAATCAGACTTGTTGTCCATCTATTTCCTCATATGCTTACCGTTGTTTTCGCTGTCTAGCTTGTTATTGTTTTCAGTAGTTCAGGCCTACGCCGGATCGAACTGACAAATTTCTGATCTCCTTGTTATTATTTTCAGTGGTTCTGGCCTACTCTAGATCGAATTGACAGATTTCTGATCTCCTTGTGGAAAATGAAGGATCGATGAAATTTGCACACGCTGATGTTCTGCATACAATCAAGGAGTTGATTTAGGTTGAACTCCATAAAAATACGGAACAAAACCTCTTAAAACAGAAACAAAGCGTATCCTAAAGTATAAATTTACTCAATAGACATTTTTTTTTTCAAAATACTGAACTAATTTAGAAACGTGCCGTAAATTAGGTATTTTTCTAATCAGGAAATTTTCCCAGTGTTTCTTGCAGTGCTGGGAGGTATGAAACGTAATTAGTGTTTTTTTTATTACAAGAGCTAAAATGAAAGAATTTCGAAAGATACAATAGCATACGCCTTCCTCGAAAAGATGTGATCCAATGCAAAATTTCTGCTATTCTGCTATTGTGGTTCAAATCAGTTGCTTGTAACTTGGAACGTACAAACATACAATCACTTATATACATGTGTGTGTGCGTGTGTGTGTGTGTGTGTATGTGTGTGTATGTGTGTGTGTGTGTGTGTGTGTGGTGTGTGTGTGTGTGTCTCCTCTCTTATTCTTTGATATCGCATGTCAACGCCGCTTCAAATGAGCAAGGAGCTAGGTGACTGGTTTTGTATACGTATTTTTAGTACTTGTATACAGGTACATATGTAAATGTGTGTTCGCATGTCACTTACTATATACATACATGCATACATACACATACATACTCATGTGTGAGTGTGTGTGTGAGTGTGTGTGCGTGTGTGTCTCTCTCTATGTGTATTGAGTGTTTGAGTGTTTTGAGAATATGCGCGAAATTTAAATCATGACGTCTCCTAAACTCGGGGAGCTTTTAAGGGCCCACCGCCTTGCTATGGTATCGTCGACTGAAGTGAACGAATGACAAATACTCCCCAGAATGTGATTACCTGACTGACTTTATTGACATTCCCAAATGCCTCATCTTACAAATACTGAAGTATATTCTTATCTTCAATTTCTGAATTCTAATTTAGTCGTAGCTAATTTTAGTAGAAGGAAGCTTCAATTTGGACAATGCTTCCCCGAGTAACACATATACACTTTACACAGCAATGAGGCTAGATGTCATCTGTATCCTAATGACCCAGTTAAATTGCTATAGTCTTCATCAACACAGATAGTGTCTGCTTCCCTCAGGGAAACAGCTGGTATATAATATAGATTGTTTTTATAACTGGGTCTTTCGCGTTGTTTGTGTGCCGCAGATTGTTGCATTAATGTATTGAATGGAATAGAAAATTGATTAACAAATCTCTCTCTCTCCCTCTCTCTCTATATATATATGTGTGTGTGTATATATACACATATATAATATATATGTGTGTGTATGTATATATATGTATAAATATATATGAATATATATGTATAAATATATATGTATTTACACTGGAGTAAACACATAAATGTGAAACAAGGTGGAAAAAAGAGTACTCAAATACTGTCTGATGAACGGCAACGAGAAACTCAGAGTAACAGATTTTGTTGAATTTTCTGCTGCTTAAAATAAAGTATATATGTATTTATGTATTTATATACATAATGTATATACATACATATATTCATGTATGTATATACGTATGTATACATACATACATACATACATACATACATACATACATACATACATACATACATACATACATACATACATACATGTGAAAGAAGAAGATGAAGCAAAGATGGTTGTGAAATAACCGACGCAAAAAGTATAGCCACTAATGAATGATAAATAATTGCTAGTGACTTTATAGTGTATTGACTAGCAAAGTTTTTAATCGTCCTTTCCCTTACTTCTGTACGTCATCGTTTGTCATCTCTATGACATTACTATCTCCGTGACATTATCCAGAAATGTAGGTAGCATAACACCCAGAACTCTGAGGATGAACAAAAAAAAAAAAACCCTGAAAAATAGAAGAAATGTCAAAGGAATAACAATAAACACTACGCCCCATACAAATGCTTGCCCTCATAATTCTTCCTTCAGAAAATGTAACACTCCAAATTCCTGGATAATGAGGTACAGAGAGTTGAGGGAAATATCACCCACTTAAATAGATATTGAGATTCTCGCCGTATTCTCTAGACACGTAACAATATTGAAGTCAGAAATGCAAAGCAAACCTTTTCCTCGTTAGTTTTAGTGAGCCGGTAGAAAACATTGCAGAACTATTGTTTAGCCCAGATGAGTCGAAAGGGGAGCATGCTTTCGATTCTCAGTTATGCAATAGTGCATTTTAAAAGATTTAACATCACAAGTTACAATTGTTTCTGTTAATAAGACTAAAGTATACGTTGTTTACATTGATTCTTTCAGAATATTTGCACTTGTTTAAACGTATTGACAACTAGTACAAATTTACCAGTGCTATAAGTTTCCTGAGTAAGGCAATTATCAAGCAGAGACAGATAAACAAACTCCAGCCGCAATAACAC
This sequence comes from Octopus sinensis, assembly GCF_006345805.1. Classification (NCBI taxonomy): domain Eukaryota; kingdom Metazoa; phylum Mollusca; class Cephalopoda; order Octopoda; family Octopodidae; genus Octopus; species Octopus sinensis. The sequence goes on along the minus strand of NC_042998.1, from coordinate 131,227,975 downwards.
TGTTTAGTAATCCAACGCCATATTCTTCTTGTATTTTGTACTTTTTCAATTGCGGTTATGCTGGAGCTCAGCCTCAACTCCAATAACTCGAAAGACTCAAAGGCAAATCGAGTTAGATGCGATTTGAACTGAGAACATAAACAAGTAGCTGATCTTTAACCAGTGATCTACCGATTTTTGCAATCCACCCGATGTAATCTATAAAAAAAAAAGAGATTAAAACACAAAACAAAACAAAAGCAAAAGCAAATATTGCGATCAAAGGCAACTGAGGAAAGAACAACTTGTCAAGGTTGTTCATTTTTTCCATTTTTTATCATAAAATTTATTTCGATAACATCGTTAAAAGCAAACCAACAACTACAAGAAAATCAAGAACAGCAAGAGCAAACCCATATCCCCCTATTCTCCAGAAAATACTTCGTTCAAAAGAAACAAACAAAAGCATTTAAACAACTATAGTGGCTATAGAACTCCATAAAATACAGCAGCAACAACAACAACAACAACAACACTGCCGCAATTTACAACTTGCAGATATCTTTCTCCCACGTCAAGGTTGTGTTTGGCGATACAACATTTTCATAGAGTTGACAGCGTCTGCCAAGCAAGCTTGTTGATTTCAATGATTATTTTAGCATATCTGATCCTTTCAGACATCAACACAACTGAAACCACTTCTATCCTCAAACCCAACCAGCCCTAAAACCATCCAACAGCAGCCTTGATATCAACAGCTTACCATCATCCCATTCACTTTTTTTTCCCTTTTTTTTCTTTTCTTATTCTGTCTTTTTTTAGATTATTTCCGATAAACCAAAATGTTCTTTATTAAGTTGTTTTTTTTCGTTTGTTTGTTTGTCTCGCCTGACTCTCACTCTTCACATTATTCTTAAAAATCACCACCACCACCACCACCACCACCATCATCATCATTATTATCATTATTATCATTATTATTGGTTGTTGTTATTGTTTATTGTTGTTTTATCTAACAGACCGTATTTCTTAAGATGTTGTTATTGTGGTGTCATATAATTTCAGCTATGTTTACTTTTTCAGCTACGATTTTCCTCGTTTATTTTGGTAACTTTTATGTGTGTGTGCCAATGGGTGGAGGTCGCTCGATGGGCTGGAAGTCGGTGAATTTTATCCTCCAGCTACAATACGCAATAAAAGAAATTAAGAAGTAAATAGATAAAAAAAAATCGGAAATAAAAGAGAGAAGAAACATTTGTGAAAAACAAATGAAAAGATAAAAATACACAAAGTGAGAAAAATGATAAAATTATAAAACAATTACTAACATAAAGCGAAATAAAATCTTTTTGACATGCCGGAATAATGAAATAATAATAATAATAATAATAATAATAATAATAATAATAATAATAATAATAATAATAATAATAATAATAATAATAATATAATAATAATAATAATAATAGCAATAATAATAGTAATGATGATGAGGATGATGATGATAACAACAACAACAACAACAACAACAACAACAATGTTTTCTTTATAATCACCAAGGTTTGACAAAATATCGAGGAGGCTCATGAACGATACGGTGCAAAATTATATAAAAAGAATAGAAAAAATAAAGACAAAAGCACAAAAAATTCAAGCTAAGAATAATTCTCCCAGTGGGGGGTACATCTTTGAGAGATGCTTGTGGGAAAACCACAACACGTCAGACACCTAGATCAGAAGAGCAAGTGTTTAGTTGGCTTCCTTCAGTCAACTGGCACACGCTCAGAACAGGTCCATTTATTCGAACTATGCTCGCAACTCTCATCAATTTTTCAACAAATATCTTTTGGAAGACAACAATGCCCTCTCCACCTACACTTTATTTTTCAAGTGAAGATTAAGATAGTTAACTAAAGAGAAAAGTATCTCTCTTGAGACTATAGGAGATCGGTGACTAAACATATAAATAGGTAAATAAGTAAATAAATAGCTAGATAAGCAGATAGATAGGTAAATAAATAATGGATAAATAAATAAATACGAATTACTATAAAGTTAGGCTTGATAAATTCAATCTAATTCAATTTATAAAAAGGAAAATGCAAAAGAAGCAATTATCATTTTTTGAGATTTGATCATATAATTATTTCTAGAAATCAAAATGCTCCTGATGTGTGTTATGAAATTTAATTTTTTCCCCCCAAAATGTGAAAATGCAATATTGACTTAAAATTAGATTTAGTTAACAAAGAAAGATATTCAGCTTGGGGTGACTAACACCCCCACCACATCGGCGGATGCATTTCTTTTAGGTGATAATAGAATATTGCGTTCAAATTTTAGCACAAACCAGCAATTTCAGGGGCCGTGAGTAAGACGATTACATCGACTCCAGTGTCCAACTGCTACTTAATTTATCGACCCTAAAAGTATGAAGTATAATGTCAACCTCGGCGTAAAGGTGCTGATAGAATACTAAAAAATGACGGGTAAGTGTAGTATTTTTTATATAAATAAAGAGAAAAGATAGAATATTGTTGGTAATTCAAATAATACACTTCTCAATGTTATCTAGTGGTTGTCTTTTGATATGTGACATCGATCATCGTTTGTTATTGAAAGAATGCTGATTCACACATACAAACATCCATATACTTCCCTTGTAGAAGGACACAGTACACACATATACTCACACAGTGTTGAGACGCAGTTTGGTTTTTCTTTTCACCTTTGAGTGTTCACCACACACCTTCACATAACTCCCTTTTACATATACTCACAGAGTTGAAACGCTGTTTGATGTTTTCACCGTAGAATTTCCAACATTTCACAAACAGTTTGCCATCACCCTTTCCTTCCCTATTCATCTATCACCCCGTCATTTCTTATTCATATGTTGTGACGGAGAATAACACAAGTGTATTATTATAATAGATGTTTATCCAATAGTGAAATATCTGATTGCTTACTGAGTTCTTGTCACATTTCCGCTACTTCAGTTGGTACACTGTCTACATTATTTCTAAAAGAATATTGTTAGCTTTCAAATATAGCCACAAAGCAAGCAGTTTTGAAAAAGATTGGAGGTAAGTACTTGATGAGAAAGTTTCCAGTACTTGACTCGTGCTTTATTTTATCGACTCCGGAGGGAAAGGCGATAGTCTTCACTTCGGTAGGAATTAATATCAAAATGCAATGTGCTGATAGATATACTGTAAGCTATGATTCTGCCAGTAATATGTGTAATATTAACAAGCCTTTCTACTATAAGCACAAGGCCTGAAATATTTGAGGGAGGGGTATAGTCGATTACATCGATTCCAGTACTCAATCGGTATTTATCGACCCCAAAATGATGAAAGGCAAAGTTTACCCCGGCGGAACATAGAGAAGGACGAAATGTCGCTAAACGTTTTGTCCGGTGCTTTAACATTTCTGCCAGCTCGCTGCCTTATATATGAATAATAATAATAATAATAATAATAATAATAATAATAATAATAATATAATAATAATAATAATAATAATAAAAAAATGCTTTCTTCTAAAGACACAAGGCCTGACATTTTGGGGAAGGGAACTAGTCGATTACATCGACTCCAGTGTTTCACTGGTACTTAATTTATCCACCCCGAAAGGATGTAAAGCAAAGTCGACCTCAGCGGAATTTGAACTCAGAACGTAAAGTCGGACGAAATGCCGCTAAGCATTTCGCCTGGGAGGCTAACGATTCTGCCATCTCGCCACTTAATGATGATGATGATGATGACGATGACGATGATGACGATGATGATGATGATGATGATGATAATGATGATGATGATGATGATGATATCAGCGATGATATTGTTTGATACTGCCAGTACCATGTATAATAATGATGTCAACGATAATAATAACTCTAAAACGTTATATGGAGAACCGTTGTAAGGTACTTCTAGAAAAAGTATCGTTTTCTGTTATTTTTAATTATGCTTCCTCTCCAATTATGTGATTGGATTTTTAAAACTTGCCAATATCACAAGTCTCGCGAAATTTCATTTCAGTCTCGGCAATAGCAACAGCAGCTGTTATCTTGTAATTACACTTTACGATTTCGTATTCACCAGATGTGTAAAAAAAAAGAAGACAATTAGAGAGAGGAAAGAAGAGAAAGAGTGTGGAGACAGAGAGAGATGGAGGAAGAAGGAGGCTTCTAGAATTTTATTTATCACGTTAACATCTTAACCGTGTTCTTTTTTTCTTCTCAGGTCACTCTTTATCGAATCAAGCAGACTTATGATCAAAGATCATCTTTGAACATTCATCTTCCTCATTTTTCCTCCCAGATATAGCGGATACTTGATTATTTTCTCAAATACGTCATCTTTTTTAAGCCGGCGAGGAGTGATTTAGTGAAGATTTCGCTTCGGTGTCTCGTAGATGTAGTGAACGCTTAAACTCTCTTTGATTCTTAAGGTTCGTAACTAGTTACATATGAGTTGTCAACCGGAGTGACAACAAGGTAAGTGCGAAGCGAAGTGTTTTTAGTTACATGATTTTTTTTTACTCATAACTAAAATCTAAATAAACATCATCTTAAAGTCTACTGAAATAGAATAGGTCACACTTAAGCGACTATGTTCTTTCGCTACAAAAGTCTGGTCGCACACAGCTGTAAACTAGGTTAGATATAACTAGCACTATGACCCGGCGTTGCCAGGTCTAGTTCTGGTGCTTGTTGTTCGTTACAAATCGCAGTAAAAATTTCTCACTAAATCAAGAGCTAAGTTTCATATCACATTTCAGTCCTAGCCAGTTTTGTTGTTTATGAGCTAGTTGGAGCTTTTTATGAAAGTAATTAATATACATTCAGAGTAATTAATATTCATTGTACTTATGAGAGTAATTAATATTCATTGAAACTAGAAAGTTCCCCCTCCGCTGCACAAGTACGGGCAAGGTTGTTTATAAAAGACCAGCAGTCACCCATACATACCAGCCTCCCCTCTATATATGCTTTTTGGTACAAGGATGATTTCATTAGCTTCTAAATTTGAGTTATACGGGATGAAGCCTATTGTAATTTTCATACTCCATGTTCGAACAAATTATCAAAAGTCATGTATTGATTTTCATAA
>NC_042998.1:131155376-131217876 GCF_006345805.1 Octopus sinensis | reverse complement strand
GCGTTTTATTCGATTCTTCATTTCATTTTTCTTACAGATCTAGGGGAAATCTTGCATGGGTGCACTGGATCTTATTCTGTTTTCAACAGTTCCCGATTTTTTATATCTTTGAATAAATGAAAATATGGTAGAAAATGGAATACAAAGGGTCTCTGATATTTTCCTGTAACTTTTACCTGCTTTCCAATGTTCAATAATTAAGTTTTTCACTGTATTTATGAGTTCTTTACTTTTCGCCATTATTACAACACTACTTTATGTTGTCTCAATGCTGAATGAAGAAGCTACCGTTTTGACACTTAAAAATGACAACTGATAAGATTATTGGAACAAACGAGAAAGTTCTAGTAAAAGAAAAATTATTTTAACAGCATTTTGTGGCATAGAAAATCATAAATGTATTCTTTACGAATACTTTTTTCACCCCTAAATATTGATGATTGTATATAAATTCCTTAGTTACTATAATTTATTAGTTTCTTTTGCATATTCTTAGTTTATGCATGTGTATGCAAATATAGTATTGGTATATCCTATTTATGTTCATTAGAAATTAAATAAATAAATAATTTTGACATGTACGAATATTTATTTCTCCCCACTGTATATATATATATATATATATATATATATATACATATACGTAATACGCATTTGTTTTTCAAGCTTATACACATATGTATATAAAAAATGTACACGCATATATAAGCACACGAAAATATAGACCGCACTCCAGTAAAACCTTTACCTTGATACCTAAAATAAGCTATCTGCAGAAAGACCCTCCACCAATTATATATGTGTGTATGTATGCATACATATAGATATGTATGCATCTCTCTCCTCTATCTCGTCTATCCCTCCCCTCTTTCTCACCCTCTCTCTTTCTTTTTCTCTCTCTCTCTCTCCCTCTCTCTATCTCTCAACACACACATACATATAGAGAGAAAGAAAACGTGAAAACAAGTGAGCAAGCGAAAGTGAAGGGTATGAAACTACTATAAACGTTTTGTGAGTATGCGAATATATCCCTTAATATTTCCTGTTGGTATATATATATCTGCAATTATTTTAATATATAATCTTGCGTGTGAGTGCGTGCATGTGTTTGCTTATGTGTATGAGAGACTGAGAGAGAGAGAGAGAGAGAGAGAGAGAGAGAGACTGTGTGGGTGCGCTTGCGCGTATGTGTATGTACACTTCGGTAGCTTAATTGCTAGATGAATTCTTGTCAGTTGATGTCAGTTTCAAAGAAAGAACTATTTTCTGTTTGACTAAATGGATCAGAAACTTTTAGAGCACACCATTATGTCTGATCTAGTGGCGCTGACATAATCTACCCCAAATGCTACGAAATTCCAAATGGTGTGGGGGAATAGCAAAACTAATTTTTCAGGAATCTACCTTCTAGTAATATTTCACTTTCTGTTTTTATGATTTTAAAAGCTGCCAAAATATAACAAATGTGAGAAAAACGTAACAGAATAGAAATAATAATGGTTGTTATTTTCGAGGTACCAGTCAACCATTTTTTAAACAAGATGAGCTGTTATAGTCGATTTGTTAGGCTTCTATAAAGATAACACATTTTTGAATCGTTCAGTTGCGCATGGCCAAATTTATTACGTGCTAGGTAATTAACCGGCTTGTCAGTTACGGGCTCAGGGTGGTATCCATTACATAGTCATCAGCAAAAGATCCCAGTTATCTCTAAGAACATGGTATAAAATAGTCTGTATATTCTACTGTTATATACCATATATGCAGCATGGCAGAAATATAAAAGTTTTATGGTATTCTGTATATTATTTCAAAATAGTTTCCATGGGTTAATAATTATCAGTGACAGACAGCACACCAGTCCAAAGTAAATGTGTATTTCTCATGCTCTTAACTCTTATAGCAATCAGAATTTAACATCGAATCTATATAATAAATACTGCTTATCAATACTATTAATTAAAATCAGAAATACTTCAGAGATATGGTAGTGGCGATATAAATGAGAACATTTGTGTTTGTTGATGTTTGGAGGCTGTCACAGTCGTTACAGTGATATTGATATTTAATAACTTTGTTGTTTGAAAGCTACCAACAGACTAGGTTTGCTTCAAAATCACCGATTAGATACACGATTTAGTCTAACTGTACGAATCAACAAATAAATCAATTTTACTGTGGATTCTAAAGTGAGGGTCCCGCAAATTATTTTCGGAAGCATGACCTAAATAAACTCAGTCTAAATAAGATTAGAATGCTGGTGAAAAGTTGTTGTTCAGAAGAATTAGCTTTAGCTGTTTCTTCAACCATAGAAAAAGCCACCTATCCTTGCATAGATTTTCCCCTCATTTCATATTACAGAAACCAATGTGAAGCAGTGAAACCGCCCACAAAAGCAATGTTTAATTTCTGTTGTTGCTGAGGTTTAAGTTAACTAAAGATTCAGATTTGCTTGTAGACAGCGCTAAAATTATTGTAGGCAACTTAAATATAAATGGTCGGGTGCATATTCAGTCTACACACGGTCAAACAAGATAAGCTTGTATGTAATTCTTTCTAATAAGCTCTTATACGAAGGAAAGGGCACTTTAAATAAAATAGTCATAGATAGTCATAGAAAAACAGGCGAGAATGGCTGGGCTGCAAAGGCATTTCAGAGAAGATATGTTCAATGATTTCTGACTTCTACTAACAACAACAGCAATTATATATTAAAACGTACCGTCATAATATAAATCTGGTTGAGGAAGATACAGTTAAAAGTGTAGAATCGTATACCATGGATATTAATTACATAAAGTAGTTCAATAATATTAAATAGTTATTTTCCCTTCGTAGATCGCAAATATGTTGCTGATATTTTTGGTATGTATAATCAGCTTTAAAGAGTGATTTATTTTTGGATTATCGGAAACCAATTAGATCGTAATGGATAAAATTATATCACGTTCATCGTGTAATGGCGACGAAGAAAAGGCAACAAAATCAACGATAAAAACAACTAGCATCACAATTATTATTAAGATTAATATGAAACATTGCGGAGATGCTGGAGGGAAGAAATGAGAATTTCGAAATCATTTTCAGCGAATGTCAGTTCGAAATGTATTTGAATTTATGTGCCTCTAACTTACAACTTATAAACACGCAGTGTTAGCACACACACACACACACACACACACACACACACACACACACACACACACACACACACACACACACACACGCACAAACACACACACACATACACACACATATATATATATATGTAACAACATGAATGAAAATGGAGAAAATCATATTTTTGATGATTAAACCATACATTACCAACGATAGTACTGTGCCAGCATATTTAGATGCAGAAAAAGGAACAAAATATCAGTCGAACCAATACGTACGAAAATTTATGCTAACACAATTTTATCATGGTGACTCAAAACAAATTAAAATCAAAGTGAACGGAAATAATATCTATAATATATGAACCCATACAAAGGGAAAGTTAAGAAGAAATATATTTTGAGAAAAGTCAGTTTAGTATTTAGGCTTATGATGACGTCTGGAGATAACGAAAGAATAAAAAATAAATAAATAAACAGAAATTCTACGTCACGACATTTAGTTATCTAGTTATTTGTGTATGCTAAGAAACAATAAAAGAGTTATGCTTATTTATAGGAAAAGCAATAATTATGGTGCTATTTGCTACTGAAATATTTAATGTTTTTCTCTATTTATGGGAACATTTCAACTGACTGGCCCTATCATTTAATAATTCTAATTTTGAAGTAATTAGTTATTCTCTAGGCACAGATCACATTTTAAATTACCAGTTTTGTACGATGGAGTGTAACTAACGTCGGGCCATTGTATATCGTATTCAATGTTCCTGTCTTTCAATTCCAAATGCATTTACTAAGATTTATGGAACTACATTTCCTTCTTAACTTAAATGAAGGAGAGCGGTTATGAATTCTAGATTTCTAAATTGTAGCAGGAGAACCTATATAATAATACGTACGATGTCCTGCTTTTACAATACATTGGTATACTATATTCTTCCTTAAACACTGATTTTCTAAAGGAGACACAAATTCGTTTTTGAAATTACAAATATGTTTATTACCTTGCATGTAGCACTCATAGTCAAAAGAGTTAGTACCAACTGTACTCTCAGAATCAGGTGTTAAACCTGTATTATTAGCAGCATATATTCAATATTATAACTTAATGATAAAAGCAATTTCAATATTGGAATTACCTATTGTATCAAGAACTAGTTCAGGAAAATTAATATCGCGACTTATCTCACAATAGACCCTAACCGTTCAACTGAGTTCATTGATGTAGTTCGCTTAATACTGGGTGCTTTCTAGATATATTAATTCCTCTTGTTGTATGTATATATATATATATTATATATATATATATATATATATATATATATATATATATACACACATATATATATATGTATTTATATATGCATATATTCATGTATATAGAGACACTCATATATGTGTACATATATAAACATATACTTACTACTACTACTACTTCTACTAACAATATTATTATATTATTATTATTATATTATTATTATTATTATTATATTATTATTATTGAGTGAGAGAGCAGTGCATGCCATAAAAGTGACACTGGGGTAAAATATATGAAGCCAAGTATACTCATCATGATTACCTGTCTGATAAGGATACACCAGGCACATGCATCATAACCAAAAGTTCGCGACACAGTGATCTCATATCAAGATAAACAGCGCATGACCTTGCAGGTGGGACCCAGTTAGAATTATCTTCATGTCGAGTAGCCTATCCCAATCAAAAGGTTCCTAAATGGGGGTTGTTTAAAGGTGTTGAACAAAACAGCCATGTTTCCAAAGATGAATTCTCCAAACCCAAAACAATTTCTTTCAACACATGACGATGATGTTCCCCCACTACTTCTGTTTGTGATCAGAGATGCACATATCGCCAGCCACTAAGGGACATGCTTAACTGGTTAAGGTCGAGCAACTGACAATCACACCTGAGGTATTGAACAGAATATTTGTACAATGTACATGATAACACTTCCAATTAGTTAAGATCAGAAACCATAAGAGTCACTGCCTGGTACTGCATCAGCGCATTTATTATTATTATTATTATTATTATTATTATTATTATATTATTATTATTATTATTATTATCATTGTCATTTACTTTTAATCTGCATGTTTGATGCAATCACTTGCCGGGGCACACCCAGCGCCCTAGAGCAAGTGAAGGTTAAGAGTTGTTGAAATATAGCTGAAAGCTTGGGGAGGGGAAGTAGAGAAATATCTCCATGTAATACAAACACAAACATTTACATTGATAGGGTTTTTCTGAGGATGTGGGCAGTACTTGTTAGCACAATCTTTTGGATTTCTTTGAGACATAGTTCTCCAGGGATATTGTCTAGGTGTTTCTGACATCCCTTTTTTTATCATACCTAGGGCACCTACAATAACAGGAACAGTTTTTGTTTTAAGATTCCACATCTTTTGTATTTCGATTTCCAGGTCCTTATATTTACTAAGTTTGTCAAATTCCTTTACAGATACATTTTTATCAATGGGGACGCTTACCTCTATTAGTCTGCAGGTATTTTCTTCCCTGTCTTTAACAATTATGTCTGGTCGATTAGCCTTGATCGTTCTGTCAGTGTTGACTGGAAACTCCCAGAGGATGGTGACATCCTTACCTTCAACAACTGGCTGAGGATGGTGTTCATACCAGTTAGCAGGAGTGTCGAATTTGTAGTATTTACATATCTTCCAATGTATATACTGTCCTACCCTATCGTGGCGATTTTTGTATTCGTTTGGTGTCAGCACAGGACATCCCGAAACGAGATGGTCTATCGTTTCGTCAAATGTGTCGCAGAATATTATTATTATTATTGTTATTATTATTATTATTATTATTATTATTATTATTATTATATTATTATTATTGTTATTACTATTATTATTATTATTATTATTATTACTATTATTATTATTATTATTACTACTATTATTATTATTATTATTATTATTATTATTATTAGTATTATTATTATACTGCAACTACTACTACTATTACCGGTACTGCTGCTAATACTACTGCTGTTGCTACTGCTGCTACTGCTGCTAGCATGATACTGTTGTTTTGACGAGAACAGACGTCAAACAATTCTTATAAATTTGCATTTTTATCAGATTTACTGACTGATAAGCTTTTTTAATTAAAAGAACAATCTGGAAGGGAAGACATCTATACCAACACGAAGAGCAGATGAAAATTTATTTCGTAGTCGTATATTTATATTTTCTTCGTTTGATTCTCTTGCTTGTAGCTTTACATTTTCCATGGATGAAAGACGTCCTGAAAAAAGTCACAAAACATTACTGAGTTGCTTAGTAACTTTATTGATATTCTTGGTACTTATGAAATTGTTTTTTATGGCTGCTCCTGTTGCTTTCGTCTCTGTACTTGGATGTGTTAGTGACGTATTTAGTTCTCTCATTTCACCTTTCCACGTTGTTAATGGTGGTCACTCATATTTTTATTATTGTTGTCATCGTTGCTGTAGCCGTTGTTGCTACTGCTGATTTCCCTTCAACTGGAAGAGGTTTTTTTAAATGAAAATATCGCAGGGGCTGTTTTGGTAGTTATTACTGTTTTATTATAAGAGCGTTTGGTATTGTTGTTACTTTCGCTATTACTGCTTGATATGTTGTTGTTGTTGACCTTGTAGTTATTGATGTTACCGCTGTGGTTATTTTCTTTTTTTTTTGATGAGCTGAAACAATTAAAGAAATATTAAAATCTGGAAGTAGAAGTAACATGAATGTAGGGATTGAACGCAGAAACAATCCGGCTACAATAGGCTCTCTGGAAGGATTAAATAAGATATGACAAACAAATACATAAAACTATAAACAATAAAACTTACTAGAATGCTCTATCTAAAGCAGGGTGCACATGTGGAAAATATAAATAAAATTTTAGAAGAGGAGTGAGAGTGATCTTCAAAAGGAGACTAAAGTTACAGTGTAGCTAGAAGTAATCTATAGAAATAATGAATACGCAATGAAGAAAAACATATACTGAGAGAATCTTGGACTGCTTACCAAAAAGCATTTGATAGCTTCCAACAATCTTAGATATCAGTGACACAATAACACCAAGCCTACTCCCGTTTAAAAGCAAAAAAAACCCCCAAGATATTATAACAGGGTGACAAAAAAACAGTCCAATGAAAACGTGTAGACTCCTACGCGGAGCTCACTCACGTTTCAAATATTCTCTCTAGTTTTGTATCCATTAACATGTTTATTTTTTAATGTGGAGCCACAAATGTTTAAGTGATCTTCAAACAAATTAGAAAATATCTCCATATGAATGGATTAAAATTGTAATACCCATCTGGTAAACTCAGTAGGAAGTATATTTGAATTTTAGTCATGAAATAAAAGTAGTTATGAAATTAGTAAAATGTTCCAAAGCTACTCTGAGACGAAGCAGATGACTTTTGTGACGATTAAATTAGATTCATTGCCCCTAATGCATAGGAATAAGTGTCTTAGACCAAAAGTATTAATGCAAATAGTAAGAAGTAAATGAAACTGATATAACAGGCGGAAATGAAGGAGAAAACTAGTAAAGAACACTGCTGAAGACTCGAACTAAGGTTAAACATTTCAACGCAATACTAGATATAAGAGGGCAGGTAGAAATATGTCAGACACTCCCATTATAGAATACTGATTCAAATGTAAACTCGAAGATAAGTAAAGTGGAAGTCCTAGACAGAAGAAACAAGAAACTATACGGCGTTCTGAAAGGGAAAATGAGGAAAGCAAAACACTTTTCGTAATGAGAGGAAAAGTATAAATGTAAACTAAATGCTAGGAGTGTCTGTGTGATAAGTAGCTTGATTACGAACCACATGGTTCCGGTTCAGTCCCAATGAGTGGCAACTTGGGCAAGTGTCTTCTATTATAGCCTCGGGCCGACCAAATCCTTGTGAGTGGATTTGGTAGACGGAAACTGAAAGAAGCCCGTCATATATATATATATATATATATTATATATATATATATATATATATATATGTATGTGTGTATGTATGTATGTATGTATGTATGTATGTATGTATGTGTGCATATATTTGTGTGTCTGTGTTTGTTCCCCCAACATCGCTTGACAACCGATGCTGGTGTGTTTACGTCCCCGTAACTTAGCAGTTACCGATAGAATAAATACTAGGCTTACAAAGAATAAGTCCTGGGGTCGATTTTCTCGACTAAAGGTGGTGCTCAGCATGGCCACAGTTAAATGACTGAAACAAGTGAAAGAGAGAGTCAATGAGAGCTATTGACACAGAAGTAAAGATGTTAGATGTAGTAAAAATCACCTTGAGGACAAATGAATTCTTTCTAAAACTGAAAAATGACTCCTGAAAAACATCAACAGGAAAATAACAAAACTAAAATGACACTATAAAGCCAATCGTCCCGCTAGATATATAGCAATCACATACGCTTCAAATTGTACCTTACAGTCTTAAGATGGAAGTCAACGCCGAATAACATAAATTTTAAGCAATATCTAAGACATATAGAAGTGAGGGTCTTGACAGAACCGCCTTTTAAAATATGTCACATATTTAGAGGTTATTTTAAGCTAAATAACAACACACACACACACACATACACACACAAATACATGCTCACATACATGACGAGATTCTAGATAGTTTCGTTTTACTAAATACACTCACAAGACATCAGCTGGCGCCTGGCTATAGTAAAAGTTACTTACCCAAGGGGACACACACCGGGACTTAACCTGAAACCACGTGGTTGCAAAGAGAACTGTTTAGCTATGCAGCCACACCTGCGATCATGAGTTATAGAGAAAAAATAAAGTAAAAGAGTACATAGATAAACAAGAGCACCCAGGGAACACAAACCTCCGCCAAAGTACACCAACGTCCTCTCAAGGATTTGCAGGAGATTATTTTTACAATAAGAATATCTGAAATAAACTCGACTTCTCTCACAAACGAGAAAGTTAAAAATGAACCCAACCGCTCTCCTGAAATTAAATTTAAAAAAAAAAACGGAAAAATAATCCAGAATCCTTGTCCAGTACTGGATCGATCTCGAAATCTAATCAGTTCGTGCTAGTCACGAGGCCAAACATCTGTGAAAGTTTCATTCAAATCCATTCAACGGTTCTTGAGATATCTTTTCAATGGACAAACAAACAAAGATGAGTGAAAACAATACCTCTGCCTTAGCGAAAGTGAGGAGAACATTTCAGAGAAAGATTACTGTAAAAGTAGCAAGAAAACCATAAAAACTCAAATGTCTTTATAATAAAAACAATTACATAAATTTATGCTTTTGAAAGCATCTAAAACTATTGCTAATATCCAAATATTATTCTCGTGCCCTATAACCTATCACCCACACAACTCTGATGATGAATGCAAGTATCAGCGGAAAGATCATAATTGTAGCAGTAAAATCTATTTGCAATAAACTCGACTGCAATAATTTGCAATCGTTATTGTTCTTCCACTTAAAGTGAGACTTGTTCGAACAGACTTATGAAATGTATTACAGCCGTAGGCATTCCCATTGTTGAAACATGGCGTACCTATGATCATATTATACCCTTTAAAACTATAGTGGGTAATTCAAGGTAGATTTGGTTGGTACGTCTAGCAGTTTTAGCGACAGTATTCAGATGCACAGAATATTCACAATACAATTGGCTGATGTTGCTGGCAGACGGCAAATTTACAGATATGAAGCTGCCGCAGTCTGATGAGAGAGAACGTTCAAATACGCATATGTCAGCAACGATAGGCAACCGATGCAATGCGAAAACGAGGAAGTGAGAAAAACGAAATGAAAATAATACTTATCTCATCTGCTTTTTGCTATTGTTTAACTAATCAATATTTTACGAAGAACTGATTCGATAAAAATCAAATGATAGATAAATTAAATGATAAAAAGAAAGCAGGAAATATAATGCTAAACTATCTATATGTAAATAAAGAAACATCACAAATGTGAATATGTTTATACACGTACACACTAACACGCGTGCTTACACAACACAGACATAAGTATGCATTTAAAAGTATTTATACAAAATCAAATTATTAATTCCACAGAGTATATGTAGATATACGTTTATGCATACTCATATGTCCGTGTATATATATATATATATATGTATGTATGTGTGAGTGTATACATCTATATTATAACTACATATATATGACTATATATATCTACATTTATACATATGTATATATATATACATACACACACATACAAACACACACACACATATATATAGAGAGAGAGACAGAGATAAATATACATATATATATATATATATACATATACATACATACAAACATACATACACACAAAAACACACAAACACACATACACGTACATATATATATATATATAATATATATATATATATATATATATATATATATATATATATATATATACATATATGCATTCATGTGTTTATGTAACTTATGTTCTTGTATCTATCCTATTTATTCGTATTATAGTATTATATATGCGTGCTGTCTCATTCTGAATATTGCATCCACTTTTTCAAACAAGGGTCACATAGTTAACGAATATCTTTTGTTCACTCTTGTTGTACTACCATCCTTCAATATGATATTTAAACATTCTGAACGTATCTTCATGTACCGAATTCCATATACTATTTTTCATAATCGCCAGAAGGTCGTCAACGACGAGTGATCCAAAGTACCGATTGTTGAAGTTTCTGCTCGCAATAAAATACGCAGTTCTTATTTTAGTAGTCAATATTTATCCGTTGCTATCTATTTATACAAAAGTGTTTGAATATATCATTAAATAGAAGAACACTGAACAGAAATGGGAAAATATAGGACTCAACATAGAATAGTTCGATTTAATTTTCTCAAGCAATAATGCCGTTATTTCATACAATAATCACAAACTAAAAACGTATCATTATGAAATCACAAGAAATTGTAAAGAGAATAAGATAACGTGCTTGCATATTTGATGAAATTACCGCTGTAAATTCTGTGGAGTACGAGTTCAAATTTAGTACGAACGCGTGCTCTCCCACAAAGAAATGGAAATAATTTGAAATAAATGATTAAGGTTATTTGTGGAGGACTGCACGTGCATGCAACTTTCTTCTGTACACGTCACCAATTTTGCCCACGCATAAGGAAATGCGCGCGCGCGCGCACACACACACACGCTTATATATCTTTGTTAATTCGCATGTTTGCTAATAGAGAAGTATGGACGTATACATATATGTTTATAGATAGTTCATAGTTGTGTTTATAAAAGGGAAAAAGTACTCGGTATCGAAACTAGAATGAACATATATCAGTAGAAACAGAAATGTTTGGAATGATAACATCGCATTTCCCGAAAAGACTGCATGATTCTTTTAACGAGCCGACCAAGAAACCTACTCCAGACTGTAATTTCAAGACTCTAAAAGATACATACCTGCTAGACCAGGTAAGCATGATTAGTTTACTAGTCAACGAAGACAAAATGTATAGTACAACGCTCACAAGGTATATCTAGGAACGTGTTTAAATGCATACGTGATGTATGCATCTAAACAAACTTTGAAGGACGCCACCATCACCAGGTTATTCACAGTAACGTTTCTACAAATCAGATATCCCTATTAGCCATGCGTTTTTGCTTTCTCTTGATACCACACCGATACACTGAAGATTTACAAGCTCAATATTGGCAGATATCCATCACTCTTTCGTTTAGAGAGTTTCTTCTGTGTCCATATTTAGTGGCATTTCTTTCGGTTCTTTACATTCTGAGTTTACATCCCACCGAGGTCAACTTTGTCATTCATAATTCCAGGCTCGGTAAAACAATTATGAGTTTAGCATAGGGGTGAATGTAATCGACTTACACCTTCTCTTAAATTCGCCAACCATGTACCAAAATAAGAAACTGTTATTATTGCGGTGAATCGTCAGAATCGTTTAAGTTTCGGAAGAACTGTTAAAAGGTCTTTATCCGTGTGTTTTTACATAAAAGACTTTGAACTAACAGAATTGTTAGAAAAACTACGCAGCAGAATATCGGGTATGTGCTGTAAGCAACATAGTTAGTATTACGAAAGTACATTGTCAGTGGAAGACTTTATCATTTTGAAGCAATTTTAATTTTTTAAAACAAATTTTTAATAACATATTTATAGATGAACCACGTTCTTTTATCTCTGTTGCTAACAGGAAAGATTTGTCACTTTTCCAAAGAAACACTAAGTGG
The DNA here is from genome assembly GCF_006345805.1 of Octopus sinensis. Taxonomy (NCBI): domain Eukaryota; kingdom Metazoa; phylum Mollusca; class Cephalopoda; order Octopoda; family Octopodidae; genus Octopus; species Octopus sinensis. The sequence goes on along the minus strand of NC_042998.1, from coordinate 131,205,479 downwards.
GAATGTAGTCTATTTTAGTCAATTTTATCTTCTCATTGGAAATTAAGGAATTTAATGTAAGCTTTTAATTTTTCGTTCTATTCCTAGTGAAGCGTCTAATCACTTTGAAAGGTGACATCGACCTTTCAGCAGAAGAAACTACTGTAGCAGGAATTCAATTGTAACAGTTTTACTACTTCGGGGAATTAGTTTGAATTAATTTTAAAATAGAAATAGAAACGCAAGCAGATTTTTATTTAATTTATCCTGGAATATTTGTGCTTCGTAAATTGCATATAGATCATGGAAGAAATTATAATTCTTTGCTAAACTCTCTGTAGTTTTATCTTCACTACTCAGTTTTCTTTACTACCCAGTGATAAAATAAATTATAGATTTTGAAATCATTGTATCTTGCACTATATATCATTTAATAATAGGCAGAATACGAGCCATGGTTTTGGAATAACAATAGGATATCGAGCCAAAGCTTCAGCAGAACTTATTTAGGGTTCTTTACGTTGAGTTCAAATCTCACCAGTTTCACTTTGCTGCCATCTATTCTTACGGTGTCAACAGAGGAAAAAGAAAACTTAACAGACAAGAACTGGGATTAATATAATCAACCATAATCTCTCCTCAAATGTTGAAGCCTTGTGTCAGATATATTTATTATCTTCCTTAATTGAAAAATTCAAACGTTAGTTTGATACAGTCTATTCTGCCCTGTATTCTTCAAACTTTTCATTAATATCATTAAAGTATGTGTGCAGACACTCGAGTAATCTTTTGACTGTATTGATTCTTTCAATGCGATATGGAATATTATTTAAGATTGGAAGATACTGAGGAATTTGTCTGAAATTTAAGTCATAAATCAAGTGAAGAAATTATGTTATATCAGCCAGTTATAATGTCGGTTGCTATTCTTTAAACTATCTGAATTTCACATCAAAGGATCCCCGGTAGTTTTCAAAAGTCTACAAAACTCATTATGATAATATAAAATGGTTCGCATTAACGTTGAGTACAAACTCCAGGTAGTTTGCGTAAATTTTAGAATGTATTCTTGCAATAATTCGTCTAAAACTCTATGTGTATTCAAGCATGAGTTTTGCAGGTTAAAATAAATGTTCCAGCCTGTGAGTATGCACATTGGTAAAAACATAATTGATACCTTTAAAGAAAACTATTTGTTTTGAACATTATTGAAAGAGATCCCTCTATCGATTTTATATTACATGTCAGTGCTACAAACTTTTCGTCACAGATGTATTGGCTTAACTTGTTGACTATGGATCTACTACACCAATAGCTTTTCTCTCTTCATGTTTATCAGATCCTATGAAGGCTTCTTTAATTTATATATTAAAACCGGAGCCATGACCTGTAGCTGAAATATCAAACATTTCATTCACATCTATTTCAATGAATTAGCGTTGCGAGATTTCTTTTTAAGTATTGTTTACTGTATTAAGTATTCCTACTGCCTCAATGAAGTCATTTTGTATCTTGTTAGAAATAATGAAGGAAAATATAACGTTTTACTGCATCTGCTGTGTCAATTATTCATCAAATTTTGTCTTGCAATTTAGGAACTCAGAATTATATTTGCAATATTAATTTTTCTTATCTTTTCTTGTTAAACATGCTTTGAGTAAATCCAAAGGTTTTCATTGATATCTGACTTGTGAAAATTGTTTAAATCACGCTATTAGGTTCCCCCCCCCCAACACACACACAATAGCAGTTGAGTGAGACAAAATTTATTTTTCTTCTGCTGGCAACACAACTGAATCACTTTTATTCTTGCAGCTTCACATTAGAGAACCAATCTCAGTTCCAGTGTTGATTTACCGCTTTCTCCTTTTTTTCCTAGTTAAAGTCGTTTTTATTTATTAATTTTTTTAATTTAGAAAAATGTTTTACCGACTCACTGTCTACAACTGAAAATTCGTTCAATCACAAAATAAAAGTATTCAACAATAAAGTTAAGGAAGTATACAATGCGGAAAATTCTTCTGTAGTCGATTACATCGATGGCAACTCATGATAAATATTTTAGTCTACCTACTTCGAAAGAATGAAACGTAAATATAATTCCGCCGGGGTTTGAAATCAGAATGCAAAGAACCGTAATAGAATTATATAAGGTATTGTATTTGGTGGTGCTTTAACAATTCTGCCAATCCTAAACCTTGGTAAACTGCATAATACTTTTTTTTATTTAAAGGGCGGTTAGCTGGCACATCGTTAGCATGTCGGTCGAAATGCTTAGCGGTATTTCGTCTGCGTTACGTTGTGAGTTCAAATTCCGCCGAGGTCGACTTTGCCTTTCATCCTCTCGGGGTCGATAAATTAAGTACCAGTTACACACTGGGGTCGATGTAATCGACTTAATACCTATGTCTGTCCTTGTTTGTCCCCTCTATGTTTAGCCCCTTGTGGGTAATAAAGAAACAGGTATTTCGCCTGCCGTTACGTTCTGAGTTCAAATTCGGCCGAGGTGAACTTTGCCTTTCATCCTTTCGGGGTCGATAAATTAAGTACCAGTTATGAACTAGGGTCGATATAATCGACTTAAATCGTTTGTCTATCCTTGTTTGCCCTCTCTGTATTTAGCCCCTTGTGGGTAGTAAAGAAATAGAAATAGGTATTTGGTCTGCCGTTACGTTCTGAGTTCAGATTCCGTCGAAATCGACTTTGCCTTACATCCTTTCGGGGTCGATTAAATAAGTACCAGTTACGCACTGAGATTTTTCTCTCCTTGTTTGTCCCCTCCATGTTTAACCCTCTGTGGGTTAAAAAAAATAAATACTTTCCAATTAAAACACAAGACCAGACATTTTGAATGGAAGTGTTTAGCCGATACCATTAACCTGAGGCCAGGAATGCGAGATAATTTTTACCGACCGCGTATGGATGAAAGGCAAAGTCGATCTAAGCTGGATTTGATCTCTGAATGTAAAGAGCTAGAAAAATATATTGCAAGACACTTTCTCCAGCGACTTAACGACTCTTCCAACCAAACAACCTGAGTTTTTTTTTTTATCTGGCTGAATTCTATTCTTTAGTTGATTGTTCATATACATACATGCATTTCATTATGTATATATGATAATTGTTAAATACGTGTATGCGTAAAATGTGTTAGTCGGTCTGCATTTAACTCTTTCTCATTTGTAGGCAAATCCCCTTCTCTTCCGCATGTCCTCTTTTTTTGCTTAAGAATGCAAGGCTGTGTATGAAGGGATGCACACGTGTATGTGTGTGATGAATATGTATGTGAGAAATTCGTTAAAAATGTGTGTGAGTGTATAAAGCGGAATCTCAGTGACAAATTTTAAAAGTATATGGATGTATACTGTTGCGTGCAACTATGCATACACATACACATAATACGTAAATAAACACACTCACACGCACATATACACGTGTATATATATATATATATATATATATATATAATATATATATATATATATATATGTGTGTGTGTGTATGCATACACACATACAGGCATAGATACACTGATGCATATATATGTGTATCTGTGTACATAGGAGTGTGTGTTTTCGTATGCGCGCCCATATTTTAAAATACCATATGGGAGTATAGAGTTCCTGCAATTTGAGATGGTTCCTTGCTAACTAATGCAGCTATAATAATAATAATAATAACAATAATAATAGTACTAATGGTAATAATGATGATAATAACAACAGCAACAATAATACCAATGATGGTTAGCCTACTTTGTTTCTGTGGTGATGTGATAATATCAGTACCGTTAGTGGCGTTGGTGAAAGTGGTGGTACGTAATGGAAGCGAGTTTGGCGATATGTAACATAGAACAGGTGGTGTGATCTCTATTTGTAGTCCTTATAAGATATGAAGTGTTGCTGGTGTTCATCTCCTGCGGTGGTATCTGGCTGAATTCTATTCTTTGTTGCTCTTGTTTCCTCCCAGACTATAACTCTAATACAATAAATCTATTATATTCCAGTTTCTGAATACTAGTGTTTTTCATCCTTGATTCAGATTCCACTGTCAGCCGATTTAGTGACCTTAAAGCGATAGAGTGGTTGGTTTTAGAAAAAAAAACAACATGGTAGTTATATTTTGGTCGTTTTATATGTGATGGCATATTACGAATTAAAACTATCGCTTTCATGAATTACACGCGCACACAGAAAAACGCGCGCATACACAGACTCGCACACACACACATACAATTGTATATGTGTATTTATGTATTTACACATATATTTATATATACATGTAAATATATGTGTGGGTATACACCTATGCGTATGTATGTATGAATGCACACACATATATGTATTATATATATATATGCACACATATTTATGCCTATACATATTTACGTACAAATACAAATGCAAGCATACGAGTATATACATAATGTATTTAAATATTATTAATGAAACAAATGGTTTGCAGTCGCCTCTTTGATCTCAGTTTATTGATAGATTGTTCATATTTAACGATATTGTTTATATTAAATTGTTCGCCATATAGGGAAGATGTTCTGCTTTAAACTACGAACGAAGGCGGAATGTCTTGCTCTGTTGCACAACAATGATAAACACTGGCGTTGTGCCGCTTCGAACCTAATTAATTACGAAATGTATACAAACACGTTGTAGGGGTAAATGTAGATATGTATATATTCGTAGAATAGAGAAAATGTAATCCGAATGGCATTAGCAATTCGATGCGAATCAGAGAGTGGATTACATAAATATATGATGTTTACAAACGTATGATGTTAAAATGTGTGCATACGTCAGAATGTATACATATGTTCTTTGGTTTTCGTTTTCAGATATAGCTTTTATTCGAAGCAGTATCTTCAGAGATCGTCGCCTTGAGTTTCGTGTCGACACTTTCGTCAGGTACAGTTTCCGCGACCCAGTAGTGATAATCGCAAGGCAGAACACAAACAATACTAGGCTGGATCATCAGCCAGTCCTACATGCCAGCTAACTTTTTTCAACTACAACAACACATAGCTGTTCTTGACAGGGGACATAAAAATCGTTAAATTATACCCCGAACACCCATTTTATGTGTGTGTATATGTGTAGGAGTGTGTGTATGTGTATCTCTACGTAAATATATACATGTACACACATGCATACACACACAAGTGTATGTATGCATGAGTAAGTATTTGTGTGTGTATATATGTATGTATATATATACATGTATAGGTATATATATACATGTATGGGTATATATATATATATATATACGTGTGTATTGGTAGAAATGGTAAGACAACAAAAGAATGAAAGAGATCTTGATATTATGTAAATAGAGGAATTTATCTGTAAATGTAATATGTGACAATTATTTGGTAGCCATGATAAAACTCCGAGTTTCGGATGTCAGGGTGGAAATCCACGCCGCCATCTCTTCAGTTATCCGGCCATCGGAAAAAATGCTGGCGGCGTGGATTTCCACACCGACATACGAAACTCAGAGTTTTATTATGGCTACCGAATAATTGTCTCATATTACATTTACAGATATATATATATATATATATATATATATATATATATATATATATATACATGTGCACGTGAGCGCATTTCTAACATTAACAACGTTTGGCACCAAAACCATGCAATCAGAGTTTTGCTCGTGCAACATATTTTTTTGCAGCTGGACACAAATATAATCCAACAGAGGATTATACTTTTGTGTTTGCTATTGTACACAATGTCTCAGTTCTTGTTTAACATAATGAATGCTAGCATAATTCTGTCGTGTTTTTTCAGCTAGATACACCAGGTGTTTCCTTAAACCATTGATATATGAAGTTCCAACTATTGATTGAAAAATGGTGGCGTTTTAAATTCGTCCCTCTTTCAGACTGACTATCTACTTGGACAATGAAGTGATATTTCGCATAACTACATATCTGAAGGATTAGTTATGTTCCGTGTAACTGTTTTTATACTTTTTGATTAGATAACAAATAATTCTTGTTGCTGTCTGTCAAATATATTTTGACGCAATATCCCAGTGCCTTTGCTAGACTCCCGAGTTAATCAGGAACGGATATTGAATTGATGCCACTGAATGTAGTGGGATGAACTTATTAAATGGGTTGGGTGAGCAAGTTGAATCAAAACATAGAAGGAAAGAACAAAATCGCCAAAGTTTTGGCAGTTTTGCCCGGTTAACTAAGATCTGGAATGCCGTTGAAAGTCCGTTTCATTAGGTAAAGGGATTGAATGCATCGATGGAAAATAGCTCCATTTTACGACCAGACGTAAAGAACATAACTGATACCTAGGTTTACGTTACATGCGTATGTCTGTTAAATTTTTCAACAGAGGCAGGAGTGGCTGTGTGGTAAGTAAGCTTGCTTACCAACCACATGGTTCCGGGTTCAGTCCCACTGCGTGGCATCTTGGGCAAGTGTCTTCTACTATAGCCTCGGGCCGACCAAAGCCTTGTGAGTGGATTTGGTAGACGGAAACTGAAAGAAGCCCGTCGTAAATATGTATATATATATGTGTGTGTGTGTGTTTGTGTGTCTGTTTGTCCCCCTAGCATTGCTTGACAACCGATGCTGGTGTGTTTACGTCCCTGTTACTTAGCGGTTCGGCAAAAGAGACCGATAGAATAAGTACTGGGCTTACAAAGAATAAGTCCCGGGGTCGATTTGCTCGACTAAAGGTGGTGCTCCAGCATGGCCGCAGTCAAATGACTGAAACAAGTAAAAGAGTAAGAGTGACGGTAGTACTCAAGTAAAACATGAGAATGTTCTCCAATAATTTTTAAAGCATTTCGTACACAGGAAAACTCTTGCCATAAAAGTGATTCAATGTTTTTAGCCCTACTGTAAATTTGATTTTATAATAAAAATTAACTCGTGTTTCTTTATTGTTTTATGGTTTCTTGCTGTTTTATACGCTATGGTAATGTAAGGAAAAGTAGCGGGTGTGTCGGGCGAGTGGGTGAGGTGAATAGAGACACTTTAAGCATAATAGAGATGCATTATATAACTACATAGAAAGGAAAATGGAGTGGTGTATATATATATATATATATATATATATATATATATATATATAGATGTGTATCTGTGTGCGTATTGAGTGAAGAATGAAATTGCTGGTATTATATTTACTTCATGGTTTATAATTGTTTTAACAACGTGTAGGTAAAAAATCGAATATTCAGTGATGACTAAATAACTGTCATGGTCCTGATGTAATATGCATTATATAATGGGTACGACAATATCATTGTTCCCATTCATGTCTTGTCCATGATATTGTTCACATTCATGTCTGGATCGTCGTCTTCTGTAGATGCAGACAATAACAGGATTGCTCATCATTCAGTCCCACATGTCAGCTTACTTTTTCTCAACTACAACATTAATCTTTATGCTCTACAAAGCCACTGACTGTTCATCAATACATGTAGCTGTTTTTGAGAAAAGGAGACATAAAGATCGTTAAATTTATCTCGAACACCCTGTAACTCAGGTACATTGCAAGTCAAGCAGACTGAGAAATAGTAAGGGAAGTAACTCAACTTCGAACTCCAGAAAGCATATGAAGATTATTACGTGAAGAACTCGTTGTTTTCTTGGAGAGAAGAACTGGTAAACGACAATACGAAAGAAACAGAAACAAGTGTTTAAGAAGAAAAGAATAAATTTTTATAAATCAAGACAAAATAAATGACAAGAAGAAAGTAAGGCGAGGCTTGGAGTAAAAAGATTAAGAATTACTGAAAGGTGACAGAAATAAAGCCTGTCATGTTGACGTGTACTAATCTAATAACTACATTAACATAATGTTACTAATGGCGGTGATAGTGACGAAGAAGCACATAGTAATACAAAGCTAAGTGATTCCCATGTAAAGTGTAGTAGTGTTGAAAATGTATTCAGTTGGAGCTGATTTTTTTCATTTTTGTTTTAACCTAAGTGACGTAAATTATAATGATATTTTTTTGTTTGTGAGCAAGTAGAAATTTCTATCCAGGTACCACCACCGAAGCTGCCGAGAGCGAAGACTATCAGGAGGAGAGGAGTTCGAGAGTGATTGTGATTATGATAAAGAAAATTATAACAATTATATCAAAGTTATAAATTATTACGTTAATTTACTGTATAGATTATACATCCTCTATTTAATTTTTAGTGAACCCAGGGGTGCTTTTAAATAAATTTGAAACTTTCAGATCTCGTAGTAATCATTAATCACAAACATGAACAGTATTTTCTTCAAAAGAATGACAACAAGCTTCAATTAAATTAACATCTTAACACAGTTAGGAAATGACATAGGACTATGGTAACTATTTGAGTCACAAGTACGAGAAATTTGCAAAGTGAAAATTGTTGAAAAGCTACACATCATAGTAGTAACTATGAAGTTACATAAAGTTACACATTATGGTAGTAACTATGAAAGTTTCAGGGAATACGACAACAATTAAAAGACAAGCAAACATTCTCTTTTAGCATTTATCTGAATAGAAATAAAAATGTCTTTTGAGGTTCAGTATTAGTTTCACATTAAAAGGGAAACTAAGCATCTGCAGCTCACCCACATTACTTGTAAAGATTGCATGCGAGATGAGTCTCTCTAGCATTCTCAGATGACATAGTAATGTTCCAGGGGTTGCTAAATGAATTTGGGGAATGTGGAATAAGATGATTTTCTCAGAAAAATTATATGTTAATAAACACCCCTTACGTAGTGTAAGTGAAATTTCGATCGATGAACAAATAGAATTATGATCCTATCAACTTAATAAATTTCTATCGGCAATATTTCATTTCGGTTGATGTTAACTCGCTAATGTTTTCAGATCCAATCCAATGATAACAGTAAACATTGAGGTATCAGCTATATATATATATATATATATATATATATATATATATATATATATATATATATATATAAATTTGGGTATTTATAAATACTCGCATTCGCTCACACACATATACAGACACATAAGTATATGTACTATATGTATGTATTCGTTTTATCATCTAATATCTATTAATCAGTTTGTCTATATATATATATATATATGTGTGTATGTGTGTATACGTGGGTGTGTATGTATATATACATGAAAGCAGCAGAAATATGTAATTACATATGAGACAGCAAGTACAACACCCGACAATAATGAGAAATTGAGCAGCTGCGTACAAACAACTGACTGAGATATACTTTATGCTTTGGGATTCAAGGTACACATCTAGAACGAGAGAGAGAGAGAGAGAGAGAGAGAGAGGGAGACAGACAGATAGGCAGACATAGACAGACAGTAGTCGTAGAAGCTCTATAACTGAATGAAAAGAAGAAAACTTCTGATCATTGATCTGCTCCCTCATACCTGACCGGGGGCAAAAAACTCAACATTCCTCTTCTTCTCATCCTTCCTCTCCATCTCCTCGCCTTCACTATCATCATCAGAATCAACAACAATAGCAACAAACATAAAGACAGTTACAGTATTACACAATATAGAATAACTATCAACTCGCCCCCGCCTAAACAAAATACATACAAAAAACAACAACAAAAAAAAACAAATGAAACAAATATAAGATGACTTGGTACTCTGATCCAAAATTGCTGTCGTTATACCACTGGCTCAAGTCTTCTAAAGGTCTTTATCTCTTTAAGAAACATTGTCTCTTAAGCCATAATTACCGGCAGGCCTTTAATGAAAAGACTAACAAACCATCGTATTGAAAAATGGCAATTTTGTCAGTAATTTGCCATCTAAATTTAGAAGGCATATGAAAGACAATCATTTGCAAAAAAACAAATAGAGGCTGATACAAGTGTGTGTACGCACGAGTGTGTATTTCAAAGATCAGTGAATTTGTGTGTATATATGCATTTTTTTAGAAACTGCCCTCTAGAATCTAAAAGAATCTCTAGAAACTCTAAGGCTAAGTATATTGTGTATACATATTTTGTAACAAACAGCAACAATACAAAAGCTTTCGTCTCTGTAACCACATGTTCATTTAAATCATTTTTTCAATCACAAACGTTTTGCTGTTTAAGCAATGTTCCAAAATGATACTTTCAAGTAAGACATTTTATACAATTAATAAATGTTTTTCTTTTAAAAACAATGAATATGTACGTAGGTGTTCATTTTGTTCGTGCCTGCGCATATGTACACTCATAGACACACATATACAAACATTTATGCCTATACACGTGTTCCTATATACATATATTCACAATAGATACGCATACATACATGTTAAAATATATATCAATGAAACGTAATAATTAAACATTTCGAAAACCAAGTTTTATTTTTCCCGAACCAGAATGAAAATCAAGGAGGCGTGCATTTGCATAAAAAATACTTATATGTAACACACAAGGCGTTTTGTTCAAAGTATTGGTGGTTTCCTTAATGGCTGCACATTATCTACATTAGACCAAGTAGTTTTGAATTCATAGGGATTTGTATCACGCAAGAAGTATATTAACTTCGTCAAAGATATAGCACATTTTCTACCGGGGCTGACAATTGAATATTTATGCTTGTAATGACAGCTTTAGAATGTGAGTTACGTCGCCCCAATATGCTTTAGGTTCATTACTGCTGTTTGATTCAAACTTTGCACAGTATATTAGTGACTTTTCCACAAACAGTTAGCGTCTAGTGGACAGATCACATGAATAGTACAGTTGCATGATTTTTGTTGGCTAGCTGTTTGCATCTCTCTTCTATTCAGCTTCGCGGTTTTTTTTGCCTCTGATGTAACACCTGATATTTTTCAAGCTGTATAACTGAATTTAGCATAGTTCCTATGGAGTAATTTTCTATACTTATGCCCTGGGGAAAAATGGTGATTTATTGAATTAAAAAAATTTCCAGCTAAGTTAGTTTTTACTACTAGGTTAGATATTGGTTCGTACCATATAAGACGTTCCTTTTCTTATTTCTATTCTTGCACTGTATATTCCCAGTGTATTTTACGTTTCACTTCTTAAAAGAGAACCAACTATTTCCAAGCGCCGCCTTATAAGACTCAGCTGCACCCATAAAAGAATCTTGATTAGGAAAACGTTTACTAATATTATCAATCAAGTTCCTCAATATACAAGGTGGGTGAATCCATCGCCTAACCTCTCATCTGATTTGTGGAATGGCCTGAAACTATCATTAGTCAATCTTAACGTAAGATTAATATGCATGTAATATATATATATATATCTTATAATTAAGGGCTAAAGAAGGTTATTCTAAAGCCAATACACTGATTTATCCACTTATAATCCACTTGTTACAGGAAAATTGAACTGAAATCGGGAAACTAACCTTTAGAAAATTTAAATTTCGTTATCTCTATATTGAATCAATTTCGGAATTAATCCCTATAAATGATACATTCTTCTTCAGTAGAGCTTACGAGGGAATATAAATAAAATACTCACATGTGATCATGGAAAAAGCAGAAGCTAAAAACACAACTACATTTAAGTACATCATTTATATATAAAAATAAAAAAATTAAATTTTCTAAAGGTTAGTTGCCCGCTTTCAGTTCAGTTTTCCTGTAACAAGTGGATTATAAGTGGATAAATCAGTGTATTGGCTTTAGAATAACCTTCTTTAGCCCTTAATTATAAGATGTTTATACTTCAACCGTAAAGGTTTTTTTAATATACTGCCACGCTTTTTGATGGAATCCTTTTCTGTAGAGAAAGAGACTTCATCCTATATTGTTAGTAGTAAACTCACTGCTTGTTACAAGTGGACCGGAAAAATTGAAGTCAACAAGAAAGGGTACGGTTGGACATTTATATTTTAATCACTACAATTGTTTCTACGCAACGTAACTCACCAACGACCATTCAACACCATACCCTGATAAGCTCAGAGACTACTACTAAATTCAGGCCACGACAGACGAATAGGATGTTCTTCAATCCGAGGATTTTAAACTTACAGAAAAAAATCGACACATCACCTGAGGAAACATTACCATATTTCATAATGCAGCGAAACAGTTCCATAATCAAGTAGATGTACCCCTGGAGAACTACGTTGCATGGAAACAATGGTAGTGATGAAAAAATAAAATGCCCAACTGTACCTCTTCTTGTTGATTAAAATGTTTTCAATAACCTAATCACACATGACAGATGCCCAAACGCAAACCTGGAAGCACGTATAATAGTACTACTGGATAGCACAGGGTAAATCTGAAGGTGTACGTGTTTTATACTATACTCTACTGCGTACATAAGAGAATATACACCATAAGTCTCTCTCTCTCGCTATATATATATATATATATATATATATAAGTTTTTATATATTGGTGAGATTGGTGATATCTCCATGATCTTTGAAATCTGGAAATATGTTGATTACCTATAGTCTAGACACACGTCTCCATGTCTCACAATATGTCATACTTCTGCCTTCCTCAAGAACGTACCATTTACATACACTGAACAGAGAATAGTGTGTACATTGATGTATTTAGTGAGTCCTGATTAGGCAGCTAGAGATCTGTTCACTTTATTGCTCTCCTCTTTTGGTATGGCGATTTGGCTGTTAACTCTAGTAGTTGGTATAACTGCTGGATGAATGTGAGCGTATATGTGGTCAGATTATGAACATAAAAGTTTCGTTCATTCTATGAAGTATGTCACGTATTCCTTGTCTACTGGTTTTATGGTTTTAATGTATTGTTCGTCATTTTCCTGATTTCTGTCTATTTGGACTGATGAGATGCTATTGACAATTCCTAGTATATTTCCCCCTTCTCTTTGTCTAAGTCTCTATGTGTATGTGTGTGTGTGAGCGTGTGTGTGTGTGATAGATTTTATACATTTCACGCATAGTTTGAGGTACTTCACCGTCTATGTCTAGAGAATGGCAGAAGAAAAGAAAGTGGTGGCCGGATTTGAAATCCGAATTTGCTGACAGATTATTTGGAAGTGTTTTCATGTTAAAGTTCTATTTGTGTAAGCCACTAGGAAGGAAACTGTGACATTTGATGTGACGTGGCCCCTGCTATTCCTTCAATTTTATTTTGTGTTGCGTGCGTTCATTTCTTTAATTTGAGCGTTGTTATGACTCTATGAGACTTTGACATAATGTGTTTGATATCCATAGATGATTTTACGTTAATTATTACAAGTAATTAGTATCGTATTTTATAATTAAGTCTGTTGCAGTTCTTAAGCTGGTTAAAGCATTTTTGCTTTGTTCATTATTTATGTTAGCATGTTGTAATAACGACGATCAGTTAAAGAAGAGTCAGAGAATTGATTTTTATATGGGTACTCTAGATTTATGTGCATTACAAAAGATGTTATCTGGAATAAAATTACTGTAGTAGGCTCCGTAGATTTGTTGGAGCATCAATCAGTATATCTTGGGTATATGTACCACTTCCCTCTCCCGCTCTGCAATTTGAATTTAAATCACGGTAGGCTCAGTTTGCCTTTTTAGTTTACTCTTTCGAATCTTACAGACTTCAAAACCCCAAGGTTTTGGATTGACTTAAATTGTTAGAAAGTCGGTCGGAATGAATTACAATATCTGTTTGTGTTCTTTGCCTCTTTGGTGGCGACGCGAGTCTTGCTTGCATGACGATTGTTGCTCTTTCATAAAAAAGAATTGCCTGTGCCTGCACTTCGGAGGAAACATTGCGAACGCAGATCCAACGTCTCGCCTGACATGGAGAAATTCCTAGATAATAGGCTTAGTGAGTCATATGGTTGTGTAGTAATTGAATTAGATTGCTATCTTCTTTTTTCTTGTCTTATCACGACCACAAGGACATGATTGATTATATTATGTGCCAGATCACTAGAAAAAGAAAAGCAATTCTGTATTTTTTCTTTCATTAATCTAAGAGAAAAGTAATTTGAGAGCAGACAAAACTAAAATAGAGGATCATCTATAGACAATCACCGCAATGCGGAAATACAGCTCATGAGGAAAATATCACGAACCAACTACACTACACGAATAAAAGACTTAAGGATGAATTCACTATCATCATGTAGTCTATTATGAACGGAGTTACATTCCATAATGTTTCAAATAACTCTTAGATGTTTAACCTTAAAAAAAAAAACCATCGTCTAAAATTATGGTATAGGTGTGCGTCAAAAATAATGCACCGGTCATTCATTCAAAATGTGATGTGTCACTTATTTGACATGTCTTTTGCTCTCTGAAACTTCAAATATTCATTGAAAATTGCGGTTTTCACATCCAGCGATGTCAGCGTGTAGTGATTTATAATAATTTACAACAAATATCAAACACGCCCACAAAAGAAAAGTAAGACACGAAGTCATGTGTTCGTACACACATACACACAAGTTTATGTATAAACTTAAGGGCATTCTATACATCATGTAGAGTATATATTTGCAGTGGGCAGTTTGTGATCCACACTGCCAATCCTTTGAAATTCATAGGTAAGAAAACACATCTCTGATCGTTCAAATATCTGTCTATTCAATTTCAGCTACAAGGTGTAAGTGAACTTGAAGCCAAATATAAAGAAAAATAATCAATTTTCTAAAATGTCACGCTATATACATACATAAACGTATATCGAATAAAGACAAAATATATGCACATATACGCAGATGGTTGTGTGCCCACATGAACGTATGAGTACTTGCTAACGTATATGAAAATACCCCCATTATATACGCATGTATACATATATGCTTATACGCATACATAATCGTTCAAACACTAATACTGTGTGTGTGTGTTTGTGTGTGTGTGTGTGTTTGTGTGTGTGTGTGTGTGTGTGTGTGCACATTATTACCCACGTTCGGAACTAAACACAAAAACTAGCACATCAACATACATCGGTTGTCCATAATATATGTATACACATATTGAATGATTTGAAAGTCAGGGATTATAAAAATAATTTTCATTTTCAAAATTTAAAACAATCTACATAGAGAATTTAATTTTTCCTGAATGTCTTTTTCCAAAGTGATGACGGAACGCTACGCGCTGCTGATAACGTGAAAAATGAATCAAGAGCGTCAAGAAATATGTTGGTCACTTCTCCTGTGCATTCTCATTCAATGTTTGTTCACAATGCATCGACTGTTGCCGATTTAGCATCGCAAATTTATCGTTTAAATATCTCCATAACAATTTAGTGGTCTGCGGTCGATGAACGCGCAATATATTCTACTGAAACTCTTCACCCAATCCCCTTGTTAACCTAAATCTCATGAAGGTCAGCCCTACACTGTTATGGTAGTACATGAATGCGCCATCTTGGTAGAAATAAAACTCTACATCTTCAAAGTCATCTTGAATGCTTAGGATGACATTTTCGTAGGAAGTTCAAGTGAATGATACCTGTGACCGTATGATTGTTCCAGTTAGTCCTTTTGATGAAAATCGGCACCAAAATAGGAAATTAACACTCGGTTCCTTCCTAATATGGTGATTCTCAGGTCTCCAGCACGCGCAACCATGGCGATTAACTATACCAGTTAATTCAGATGTAGCCTTATCACTCCAAATAATCTTTATTATAAAGCATGCACCTTCTAAACATCTTGGGATGAAGAACACGCAAAACCCCATCTTCGGTCAGGATCATCCTCGTTGAGAGCATGGGGTTTTCTTGGAATGCAACATTTCTAATGACAGTCATTGAAAATGCGATAGACACTGAAATTTGGAATTCCTCACGACTTGCTTGGAGATTTTTTTGAACCTCGGCAATCCATTACTAGATCTTTTCTTGCTTTGCCGGGCTTAACAATATCCTCCTCATTGTAGACGTTATGAACATATACATCTTCTTCAAACTTATCTCTAATTCGACTGATGGTAAGTGGTGTAGGTCAGTCTATTTGAAACTGCATCGTAAACAATTTTTGCGCTTCAACTACATCTTCAAAATTTCAGTAGCACTTTGAAAAAAATTTCCTTTGTTCAAAGATGCCAGGCTCCCTTCGTTATTTTTAATAGGTAAAATCTGAAAAGAAATTAAACTGGAGTCAGTTATCAGCTGTTAAAGTGAGTATACGTTTTTTGAGCACGCAGTATGTAGACACAAACATGATCGACCATGAATAGAAATAGCCATGCAGACATATACACAACCACACTTTTACAAACACACGTACACGCCCATACTCGCATAAAAACACATACGTATAGTGCTACAACTTGGTCATTCACGTGCGCGCGCACGCATACACACATATACACATATACATATGTACATACAAACGCACACGCAATCGCACACAAATGCACAAAACTATCAGTCTTACCCGAACACAAACACCCCTAAAGTAACACATATACAAACACATCAGACAATTTCATGTACCACACATTCACACACGAACACGTACAAAAACCCGCATTTACCACATGCAACATATTCACATAGATACAACAGGCACAACGCATACAAACGCACAACGTAGACAGGTATACTTACGCATGCATACGTACATACATACATTCACACTGTCATATACACACATACACATACATTCAGCACACATGTACCAACATTAGAAACCAGTTTTAATCATATCCAATTAGAGGAAAACTTTATAACTCTTTTGCTGACATCTTGAATTATTTATTGTATGGTTCTTGCGGTAGTTGAGGGGGTCGGGGTGGTTTCCTAGATTAGAGGTAGGGGAGACTCTCGGGTTGGGTTGCCCGCTAATGGTTAGTGAGTGGAGGGGATAGGTTAGGGGTTAGGCTGAAGGAAAAGAAATTGCTAGAGAGAAAGCACATTACACATTATAGCAGCGGAAATAGGGGAAACGAGAAAATATATTAACGGTCTCCCCATCTCTCTCTCTTTGTGCTTCTGTGTCAATATACATACATACATATACACACATATACACACACACACACATATATATATATATATATATATATATATATATATATATATATATAAATGTGTATGTATGCATGCATGTATGTATGTTTAAGTATGCATACATTTGTGTGTGTATATATGTATGTGTGTATATATATATGTACATTCACATCATACAAATTTATAGATGCACACGCGTGCACACGCACACAGATGTGCAAATAAACTTACGTATATATATTATATGCATGCCTACACAGCTCGTCTCGTACATATACGTATGTGTGTTTGAGTGTATATATATATATATATGTGTGTGTGTGTGTATACATATATATATATATATATATATATATATATATATATATACATACATGTATATATATATATATATATATATATATATATATATATATATATACATATATATATATATATGTATGTATGTATATATCTGTACAAACACTCTCACAGACATTTACAAATGCACGCGCGCACACACACGCTCACACTGCTTGTGTAACCGTTTTTATATTATCTGCACCATTACTATACACATCTATTACCATCAGCAGACGATCAACAATAGCACCATAGCTCAGTTTAATCCTCTTAAAGTACACAGCAAGTTGGCAGTATGTGATAGCGTAGGACGTAAGACAGAGGTTATGTTCTTGTGGTTAACCACATCCCAATCATTAATCTTAAACCTTCCGCTTGTTAATAGCTAAATAAACACATAATAACGCAAGACTTCTGCTGTAAGTGAGGGAAGGCGGCCTATTATTAACAGAGTAAACGAATTTTTTTTTGTTGTGCATTTTTCTGAAGCAAAATAAATTAAGAATTTTTTTTCTTTTTTACCTTCGATACAGTTTTTATCTTTTGAAAATTATTCTGGATATCTGAAGATAAAATATCTGGTCTGCAAATATGTACGTTTTCTTACCCAACGGAATGCATGTAATTAAATTGATTTATATATTTGTTTATTATCTATTTTATAATCGCTTTTGCTAATACTTCTCGCAGAACTTTTTCCGTTTGTTAACATATTACACTCGCTTTAAAAGCAAACATAAAATAAACGAGAAAACTGCTTTTGGAGCGATTTTGTCTGCAAATATGGTACTTTATTTGATAATACACTTATATAGCGTTCTCATTGCAAAATAGAAAAGAATATTAATACGTAAGCATTTACATAAATACTGCTCTCCATAGTAAGGACAATGTCACACGATTTCAGGAAGGGGTAGCAAATTCCATTGTATTGTTCTCATGTAATTGATTGATAATTAGTTTATCAACTCGGGAAGATAAATAGAAAAGACGATGGGATATGAATCAAATACGCAAGAAACAAAATTAATTGTTCACTGCGTCTGTGTACCGCACTAACGATTCGGCTAAATTCTAAATAATATTTACACAAAAGAGTAAATTCAGTAATTTATACTTCGGCGATTACAGTACTTTAAACGAATGTAGGTCTATAAGGTCTCAATTATATTTCTTTTAAATCATTTTATTCATATATACTTTTACTAGTCTCAATCATTGGAAAGCGGCTATGCTTATTTTAGGTCCCGTTAGTAACTAACTCATTCTTTATGGCGAACTGTTAGGTTACGGAGATGTCAGCGAACCACGCACCTGCTGTTAAGAGGTGGTATGCAAACAAGGAAAAGCATACATGCACAGATACATACACACACACATTTACGACAGGTTTTTGGACAACATCTGTCTAACAAATTCATTCACAAAGCATTGGTTGGTCCGAGCTTGTCGTAGAAGAAACTTGGTGCTGCACAATGAGACAAAACTTCTTAATTCGACATCAAAGCCTGC
Source organism: Octopus sinensis (assembly GCF_006345805.1). Classification (NCBI taxonomy): domain Eukaryota; kingdom Metazoa; phylum Mollusca; class Cephalopoda; order Octopoda; family Octopodidae; genus Octopus; species Octopus sinensis. Next base: position 131,186,728 of record NC_042998.1, on the reverse strand, counting down.
GCCTTTATTTATACTCATTTACACCATTTATCAAGCTTCCAATACTCAAGAATTGTTTACTCCCTATGAAAAAAGGGATTGCAATTCTCTACGTAATATTTTACTACAGGAGTACGTGTACTTTTGTCTATGCTCTTTGTTGACGGATCAGCACGAGAGACTTCTGTAATGTACAAACAAAACATATATTGCATACTCTGCCACATGGCATTTTACACTATCATCTAAATGAGATTACATAAGAATGGTTTGTCTCATCAAAGAAATGCTGGTCTCACGATAAGAGATAATTCGTGCATTAGACCCTGCTAACGTAATGTAATGGATTACGAAACATAATACCAAGTTTTCGGTGGGTCGATGCGCTTAGTCGTATGCAATTAACATAAGATAAATGTATTTTCTAGTAACATGCAATAGGATCATTATATATATATACGCACACGCACACGCACACAGATACACAGATACACACACACACACACACACACACAGAAAGAGTAAAAGAGAGAGAAAAAATACAAATGGCGTTTAAAATTTACGACAGCAGTTTCGTTACAATTTTATTGATGTAATCATAGATTATGCCATAAAATATAATCCACAACCTTCGGTTTTGCATCAACCCTGACAAATCTAACGTCATTTACTAATCCAACAACTCTGGATTTCTCCACGTTGATGTATTAAATCTCGAGTGTTTGAAAGCTTACTATTTAGTGAATTTTACTGTTTAGTGAATAAAGATAGATCATGAAAGTAATTGTAATTAAAAAGTAGAGAACAAAATTATGTGGAAAAGAAAGAGTAATAAGTTAGGAGAGAGAGAGAGAGAGAGTTGCAGCAAATCATTTCCCTCCACCACCCCCATACACATAAAAATGAGATTGATTACTTTAAAGGATCAACAAGAGGTGTCTGCCACTACTTGTTGATTCGTGAACTAGATGGGGACACATCTCCTGTTGTAATCCCAAGAGGTATTGTTGTGAAGCATATTAACAGGATGAAGAAGCTTCCTTTACCAACGTGTTCCTGGCAACAGGCAAATGATTTCTGTCATAATCTTGGTTTGAACAATACATTGTGAATGAAATTTAAGAAGAGACTATACAAAGGGGCGTACATGCCACTTACAAACAAAAAATTTCATAGGCAAATTAAAAAAAAAAAAACACGCGGTTTAATTTTTCAGTATCTTTAACACAATATATATGTGTGACTCTGTGTGTGTGTGTGTTTGTGTTCATGTGTATGTGTGTGTGTGCTTGTGTCTGTGGTTGGTTGTTTGTGGTATGTATGAGTTTGTGTGGTGTGTGTGTGCCTGTGTGTGTGTTCGTGCGTGTATGTTTGTGTGTGTGTGTGAGTGTGTTCGTGCGTGCGCTTAAAATACTGCCACCTAGAATTTACTACTATACTCGCCAAACTCATTAATCTCGTATTCTCTTGAGAGATATACCTTGACATTTGGAAGCATGCTTCACTGGATATTTCATTTCAAAGGAAGGCAACTTCTGACCGGAAGAACTCTCGCCCTGTTGCTCTGGCTTTTAATATCTTCACGATAATGGAGACAACCATTAATAATGCTGTTCTCCATCATTATGAATTTCTTTCGCTCTCTCTCACTCTCTCTCTCCCATTCTCTCTCTCACATCCGTGACCATCACTACAGATTTTGCAGAGTCAGATCCACCAGAGACCTACATTATTATGTTACCTTTCAATGGGCCCTCCATTTAGAGGAATTCGGTATAATCCTTGTTGTTACCCTAGACATCAGCAAAACGTTTAACCCTGTCCGGTTCCATATCTCCGCTCAAGACATCATCTACAGTTTCCTACACCTTACATCTCTTAGATCGGTGACTTCTTATTAGATCTTACCTTCGCGGCATGTGTTGACTCTCGATCAAATCTGGTGTCCTATAGTTTTCTATGCATCAGTGATCTTCATGCCATCATATCTAATAACACTGTTATGCAGATGATACGAATCTTCATTTCTCCTGAATTTTCCTAAATTTTCCCAAATCCTGCATTAACACACGAAGCTTACACACCACATGGAGAAGTACTTTGTGAGTGATTGGAATCCAGTCTTTATTGGACACGCTGTAGCCTCTAGTCATAGGCTAGGTCTAGGTCACTGACATATCAATCGCTCTCATAAGACGTTTCCCTTTTCACAGATATTTCAATCATTAATTGTCCCTGCAATCCAGACCAGGTTCGATTCGTACCTGCATAACTTAGGCATCCATAACTTACTCGTTTGTTCGCTTCCGTCACCTTTGTTGCATTCACGCCTCTACCCGGCAACGTACAAATATTATGCTGAATCCTTTCTCCTCAAAACTTCGCCCCTCTGAAATCTTCTGCCTGCTCATACATTTCCTGCAGATGCTGATTTGCAATAGGTTCAATAGAAAGTTACGTACTTGCACGCACACGCACATACACACGCACACACGCACACACACACACACACACACACACACACACACACACATTACAGAAAATAAAGTAAATTTCGAACCCTGTACCTCTCATATACCGGATGAGTGCCCTGTACCATTTAGCCTAGCGGCCCCTGACAACACTTGCCGTCTATCTTAAGGCTAAATAATAGATTTTTGGAATGTGGGAACATTTTTTATAAACAAGCTTTGTTCTTTACAGAAAATAAATGGGATAGCTGAGTAAACAATCTAGAAAACTGAGTAAAAGCCCTCAAAAGACGAAAGACTGCTACATGAACCGCAAAGCTGAATAGTACAGCACACTCTGATGGTATCTGAGAGGCAGAGGATTCGACTCCCAGTAGCCACTTGCTGGCAACTTTTTACTCTTCACACACACACACACCACACACACACACACCACACACACACACACACACACACACACACACACACACACACACAAGTATGTATGCATGTATGTATGTATGTATGTATGTATGTATATATGGAAGAATGTATGTTTTTTGCATGCCGTTACTCCAGAAGGTGCGAAGCATAACAGCGTGATTAAGTTTGCTTCACAAACACGTGATTCTGGATTTTAGGAAATAAGTGTCTTGTATTGTAGTCTCAAATTTGATAATATATTGTGAGTGAAATGTGGTAGAATGAAACTGTTTAGAAACCCGCCACTTATCTCTCTCTCTCTCTCTCTCTCTCTCTCTCTCTCTCTCTCTCTTTCTCTGTTTATATGTTTGAGTATGTGGAATACTCGTCACTTATACGTTAACTGGTTGAACTTGTATATGGAAATTATATAAAATATATTCGCTAAATATTTATTTAGTGCCTGTTGCTAATTCTGTAACAGGGTTTCACGGTAATGAAAGTTTCACCATTTCTATTGAAGGCAAGCGATAGAGTAGCATTTGCGACACACACCAGCTGAGTCACCGCCGTCTGGTGTCTTGCTTCAGCACCTTTGGTAAAGTGGACTGAAGATCACTTTGTCCAAATTTCTGAATAGTAACACAAACACCTTTTATACCAGACTAGCTTTAACACTGCATGTTCATATATATGCCTGTACGTACGCACGTATGTATGTACACATACGTACACCAACATATATTTATGTTACATGCACACATTACATGTAACAATACAAGCATATGTACACAGTTGCATGCATACTAACATGTATACGAATACATCTATACACACACACACACACTCACATATATATATAAATATATATTTATGTATGTGTATGTGTGTAAACGTGTTGTGTGTGTGTGTGTGTGTGTGTGTGTTATGTGTGAGCAAAGGTTAACTAAGCAATCACGACATGTAAGCACCACACATGGAATATAACGCGTGCGTAATTATATAGGCAACATGCAAGTATTAAGCTATTCTTCTCCTTACGTACTCAAAACAATCACCTTTCACCTCTATCAACATTACCAAGTGAATATATCAGCCATGACATCTGAATGAAGTCGATACATTAAAAACTCTCTTCGCATTATATTGAAACCCGCTCCATCCACCCTGCACCCGCATCCAAAAAAGAAAAAAAAAACCGGTAAAAAATAAAACAGATGAAAACTTTTCATGGCTGCTCATTCATTCATTCTATATAGGACCACCCTATATCGAAATAAAATGTCGAACTATTCAAGATTATCGTACACGGGTAGTTTATTCCGAGCTTATTCAAACTATTCAGAATTCGTTTAAGTTATTCCAACCAACAACCCACAAACATGTTCGGAATAAAGATGTGTATGCGTGCTGTTTCCCCCCACCGAACTGTCACACACAGAAATAAACACGCACGCACACAAAGACACATACGTATTGCCGAACACACACACACGGATACACATACGCACGCACAAACACATATGCACACACTCGAACACACATCTTTGAAAGGCATGAGTACTACATTGTATCCTTTTCAGCTAGTTTACCGCTATGAATCTGAAGTTTCGTTTTTATGTATGGAATTACAATTATTAATATGCAGCAGGCTAAGGCATAGTAAGGTATATTTCAGCGTCGCACTAAATGAACTGTAATATTTGGTTACGTACATTTATATCGGAGTTCAAATCCCAACGGGAACAATCCATTTTAGTCATGTGTATGCGTGATCCATAAAATAAATGAGTTATGTATTCATTTCTTATTAGTCGAGCTAAAAAAATGATATTACATATCACTTCTGCTAGGATAGACGTGGTTCATGTTGATACTGAATGGCGCCTAGTTCGAATGATTGAAATAAAGTAACCCCGCCAAAGACTCTAACAATTACATAGGTGTTATTAGAAAGATAAATGTATTTGAATTTACCACCAGCTTAGATAGATTCGTGTGACTCTAACCTTTCGATATTATTTTGTGATTTACAATTGTGTTTTACGTTCACTTCTTTTCTTGAGTGTTTACGTGGAGTCTTTCTTGGTCTTACTTTTCAATGTTTATCTTTGTAGTTTTTTTTAATAAATATATAATGTACATCATATGCAACAGTGTATATAATTATTTGTCTTATTAACAATAATTCTAATAGCCTGCATATTCTTGATAATATTTTTAGCGAGTTAATTTTCCAGACAGTGTCCACTATTTGTTGATAAAAAAAAACATAACATATATTCCAGTGGACATTGGTGCAAAAATCAAACAGAATAACATCTTACAGCAAATTCGTAAATGCGTTACCTTATCATTCGTCTACTAATACTGTTGAATATCAAGGCGGCGATCTGGCAGAAACGTTAGCTTAGCGGTATTTCGTCTGTCTTTACGTTCTGAGTTCAAATTCCGCCGAGGTAGACTTTGCCTTTCATCCTTTCGGGGTAGATTAAATAAGTACCGGTTACGCACTGGGGTCGATATAATCGACTTAATCCGTTTGTCTGTCCTTGTTTGTCCTCTGTGTGTAGCCCCTTGTGGGTAGTAAAGAAATAGGTATTTCGTCTGTCTTTACATTCTGAATTCAAACTCTGCCGAGGTCGACTTTGTCATTCATTCTTGGGGGGGGGGGGTCAATAAATTAAGTACTATTTCGGGCCTTGTGCCTAGAGTAGAAAAGAATACTGCTGAATATCCCAAATGTTCTACATTTTAAATAAGATTTAAATAATACGAGTCGATTACTGTTTTGTATTCACAAACCAGTTTTGGAGAATCAGCATCATGATACATGACAATCGTCATCAACACCAAAACCGATACAACTACCACTATTATCAAACAACCAACTCTTTAATGACTGTCAACAACATAAACAATAGTATAAACAAAATAAGTAACTACAACTAAAAATTGGAGAAAAATTCACATCGATAATATGGTGAAGTAATGTATGTTATATGTTGAATGAAATACTTTTCATATCAGGTTTAAGAGGATTGCGTTGAGGTCAAACAGCAACAACATTATTGTTTATAAGTACACATGAATAATGCCATCGCTAACATTAATCCTACCATCATCACCATCACTAACGCAAAAGCAATACACCCAACACCTTTACAGTCCCACCAACTTTTGAATAACAAACTGTCAATAACAATAGTATCAGACTGGTAGCAATATCTGTAGCTACGTATGTTGTATGTCAGCACAATGATGTTGTGGTCAAAGGTGTAAGAGCGAAGAACCCAGGAAACTACTAAGCCTTCAACTAGCAATACGTTTTACTACCTCATTTCTTCACTTTTTTCTCAACTCATTTCCATTTTATTCTCGGGAAAAAAGTTTTCCCTGTTGCTTTTTTTTTCCACTGTATTATGTTATGGATAATTATTCATCTATGCTACTGTTGGATTCACCAACAATTCCTGATGTTTGGAAAGAAGCTCTAACGTGAATAGAAGGTAGTAGTCGAAAAGGAACCGTTAAAGGCTTGAACTGAATATTAAACCTTACGTTTTATAACGTTTGAACCGGGAGAAAAACTCAGCCTTATTGCATTAAAGCTTGCAACATCTACAGTCGGAAGAATAAGTGACAATACAGGCACAATTAAATCAAATGCTCAAAAGGTTACTCCGTTGACAACTTAGACATTAATTTTTCAAAGACATGGGACCTTACCTTTTCATTAATACTTGGGACGGCTTTTGGATGTATTAATAGAAGAAAGATTTGTCATAGTGTGGCGGTAAGCACGATTAGAATTATAAAATGCTTGTTTATCTTTTTACATGAAAATGAAGGTGAAACTTTTATTGAAAAACTTTTGCTGGTTTGTAAAGGGTGGTTTGAAATTTTTAGAAGTGCTAGAATTTCACAACATAAAAATGATTGGTGAATCTGCCACTGCTGATACAGGAGCCGGTACTAAATATCCCGAGAAAGTGAACAAAGAAAAATTGTTGCCGCAAGAAACTGCACATCAGAGCAAGTATACAACGTCAATGAAAGTGCAGACTACCATTTTGCTAAAAAAAATTTATTTGTTGAGACAAGACAAAAGGAAAAAAAGAAAGAAAAAAAAGAAAAGTTCAATACCAAGATTTTAAGCTGCTAAAGATCGTCTGATGCTTCTTCTGAGAGAAATGCCGCGAGTGATATGAAATTGAAACCCTTTCTCGAGTATCACTTCACTCACTTCAAGAGTATTCAAGACGCAAATTTAACGTCTCTGACATGGGGTTCAAATAAAATGACTGTGTATGTCGCTAATATTCTTTTCTAATCTAGGCACAAGGCCTGACATTTTGGGGGAGGGGCTCAGACGATGAGATCGACCCCTGTATGTAGCTGGTACTTAATTTATCGACCCCCAAAAGGATAAAAAGTAAAAATCGATTTCGGCGAAATTTGAACTCAGAACGCAACGTCAGACAAAATAGCTATTTCTTTACTGTCTACAAGGGGCTACACACATAGGGGACAAACAATGACAGACAAACGAGTTAAGTCGATTATATCGACCCCAGTGCGTAACTGGTACTTATTTAATCGACCCCGAAAGGATGAAAGGCAAAGTCTACTTCGGCAGAATTTGAACTCAGAACGTAGCGGCAGACAAAATACCGCTAAGCATTTCGTCCGGCGTGCTAACGTTTCTGCCAGCTCGCCGCCTTCATGTAGCTAATATTTTAAGGAGGAAGTTTATCTAACGAGAAACTGATGCTGGTAGGATGGCGAGGTGAGGACACAGATGAGAATGCAGAATTTCCACATCTCCATGTGAATATTGCTAATGGTTTAGCACGTGCAAAGGAAAGTCTGAAAGTTATCATTTATAGTATTGAAGAGCTTAGAGAACTAGCAACGTCCAGTAACTAATTGGATTAAAATGTAGTCTACACAAATACACAAACACATACACGCACGCACACGGAAACTTTACTTCTAACCACACACACACTCACACGTGCGCTTACACACATATATATATATATATATATATATATATACATGCATAATCTGGTTGGTTCTTTTCTTTTGCCTCTCTACCTTTCCACTATCTCATCTAACTTCATACTTTAAGCCACACATGGCCACTTCAAAACATTTCCAATTAAATCTAATTAGTAAAACCTCCCTCTTTCGGCGGATCATCAAAATTTCTTTTATTGTTCTGCCTTTCCTGTCAATCTTTGTATGTATGAAATAAAACTGAATGTATAATTTCTGGAGTGCTGGTGAGAATGTGTATGTATCACCGTGAAAACGTGTAAGCTGCTTTAATCAGACAGCAATTCTACGATACATCAGCAGGCTACACAAACCTCAACAGACCAAGCAACAAATAAGTATATAAACCCGCCAGCATGCACCATCGTATTTCGTATATATAAAACGATATATCTTTAAGTGAGCTATAATCTCTGAAACATATATATATATATATATATATATGAAAGAAGGTTTGAAAATGCAATTTTAAAAGATGTTTATTTACTTTACCGGTTTCACTTTTTTAGAAAAAGATTGTCAAAAGTAACATGTAAAAGCTTGGTTGTGTTAGTTACCGGTTGTCACAAAATACTACAATACATATATACATTCTTTGATAACAAGAGCATGTTAAGAACAGTTTACAAGGGAAAATGTAAAATATAAAAATGTTTAAAAAGTTCATATATTATATATATATATATATATATATATATATATATATATATATATATATATATATATATATATATTAATTCAATGGGATAATTCCTCTGCGTTTAATTATCGCTTGTTCCTAACTGTTAGTTGCTTACGTTGTGGGGAATAAATAGAAACGCCTACGCAAATAAATACACGCGCGCACGCACGCACACACACAGCACACTAACGATTACACATGCTCCGAGTAAATTAAAAACACAGATAATTAGTCACACACACATTTGAGCAGGCTTGTACTTATGCATGTCTATGTATGTTTTAGTGTGTTTCTACATACATACATACATGCATACATACATACATACATACATACATACATAACATACATACATACATACATACAAACATATATATTTATATATATATATCAACACACATACACATTCTTTCCCTTTCTTTCTCCCTCTCATTCGCTTACACATATATGTAAATATAGCTCCTTCCATATGTTCATAATTATATGTGCGTTTACAGGTGTCTGTACAGCCACGCAATTACACACTTATATACGTTTGTGTGTGTATGTGTGTATATATATATATATGTGTGTGTGTGTGTGTGCCTGTATGTATATGCACATACCCATGCACACACATACGTACAGATATGTAACGCATATATACATAAAGGGCAGGGAGAGAGGAGGTCAAATATAAAACCACTTGTAGGGTATTATCAGATAGGGCAACCAGGAAATGTCTTCTTAAATACTCAACATGCAATTATTTAAATGATTTAAAATTAAAATTCCTTCATTCAAAACGAACGACCCCCACCAGAGATAAAACTGTGAAACGACGTCGCTGTGAAAATATTATATGTACACATTTATAGCTGTGAGTTCGTCCTCCCTTTGCAAATACTTCAAGGGCACTGATATGGTGTCTAAAGCCAGCTAGAGACGACGATCTCTTGGGGCTATAAAGCTACAGTAACACCCCCTCCCCTATGTGGTTAGCCATGATAAGATGGCTTCTATACTTTACGTATATATACTTCTATGCTTCAATTCATTTTATATAAACACACGTGCATACAAACACACACACACACACACAAGAATCTGTGTATCAATATACAATATATATATATATATATATATATATATATATATATATATATATATATATATGTATGTATATATACATACATACATCTACATACGTGTATATATATATATACATATATATATATATATATATATTATATATATATATATATATATATATATATATATATATATATATATATATATATATATATATGCATATATGTATATGTACATCTATCTATCCATCCATCCATATGACACACAGATTAGTCCTTAACTATACGTCGGTCAAATGGGACGCCGCTTGGCTTACCAGTTCGAGACATCAAACTCAGCAACGACACCCCGGTCTCACACCATTTCTGCTCTACCGGTCACTCTTTACAACACCTGTCTGTGTTCGGATTGTCCTTGCACAGGGACCATCCGGACTCCCGTCTTTGCCGTGAGCAAGGTTTAATCTTCTCTCTTCCCTCTCTTCTCCTCCCCTCTTAATCTAACCCTCCACCTCTTTCACCTACTTCCTCCCACCCTCCTCTCCTCTCTTGCTCTGGCACCTACTTCTTCTCTTCGCTCCTACCCACCTTCTCCCTTTCATCCTCTCCCTTCATCGTCACCCTTCCCTCGATACCTCACCCCTACATATTCATACCAACCATCCCTATACATCCCATCCCACCCCACCCATCTCTTAAACCCTACCCTTGTTTACCTCACTCTCACCTCCCCCACACCACAACACTAGCACACCACATTACACCACCCCACACACACTAGCACTGACCACTTCCCAGCACCCAAGCCATCATCCACACATCTACACATGTACACACGCATATCGCAAGGTCACCAGCCCTCTTCCACAGGCACATACACGCTCTCACATACACACGCACACGCACCTTCGTTTTGGGATCACCACTACTTCATTGTCTCCCCTTCTTCCTAGCCCTTCTGTGTGAACCCTCTGTCCGGCATTCGCCATGAGAGATCGCCAGCCATTATACCTTTTTCTATTTTCTCATCCTGTTTATTTCTGTGTTCCTTTCTAGCGAAGAGCGTAGGCTCGAAACGTAAAAGACTTTCTCACTTCCCAAGCGTTAAACTAATACATCTGTTTGTTGTTTATACACCCGTCTTCCTATTTTATTTTGTTTTTTTTTGTAAATTCTCACTGTATATATACATATATGTATTTATATATGTGTGTGTATATATATATATATATATACATTCTTACACACACACATATATATATAAATTGAGAGAGAGAGAGAGAGAGGCAATTATGCGGATTTATTAGATATAACATGCAAAACGAGAGAAGACAAAAAGTGGAGACTTTCTGACGATGAATATTTAAGTAGAAATGTATAGTTACTTATATTAATATATCCAACTTACACATATCTCTTATATCCCCAACGCTATAATTAAAACAAAAATTGCTAATCTCTTTACTAATGTTAACCCCGTATCCATTGATATTTCTTCCACTCAATCCATTATCTCTCAAAAGAAACCTCCAACGCATCGCACTCTTTTGCCTCACGGGCCACCCCAAACCAATACAAGTTTCCCTATTTACAAGTTTCCCTATCTAGACCAACTCACTATAATCACACACCCTAAACATTCCAAGGGCAGAATGCACAAGATCCTATGGATCGTATCACCTTCCTTCCTCCAAGTTAAATCTCTGCCCAAACTTTTCTTTAAAATCCCAGACCTTAACTTCACACTGCAGCATAAATACTCTCCTGTCTTCAATAAACCATCTGTTAAATATCTCCTATTCCACCACGCCTAATTTAAGGATCCAAAATTGCCTTCTCTAGCAGACACAACCTCAGAATCTGCAATCTGTCACACTGCACCCACCTTAACACACCTCGTAGCAATAATACGACCCTTAGTAACTTCACTCGACTCAATGACAAGCTAAATGCATTTTCTCACAATACTGCCCATATGACCACATATACGGGCAGTGATACCCACTTCAAATCCAACACTGATACTTATACATCCGTTTCTTCTTTACTGGTAACCGACCATAAAATCCTGACCTCCAACCGCAGATTAGGCTGGAAATTGCAATTGTAGGGTGTGTCAACACTGCCCTCTTTGAGGTTTCTATTTGCTCAAAAATGTAGTCTACAAGTGTCATGTTATGACATCACGCTCTCACCTAGCAAGGGTCTACATCGGTGACACTGTTGATTTTAAGCACCACTACCGAGAATACAGGAGCATTTTCTCCAATCCAAATTCTAAATTATCTACCTTCTTAGCAAATTTACTTAACCTCAAATCCCAAAATCTTCCCTATACCTTATCTTGGTCAGTCGTAAGTGATATTGCTCCATACAATACAAACCGCGGTATTTGAAATTTGTGTTCAAGGGAATTGCTAACCATCTTTCGTAACCACAACCCCTCGTTACTTAATAAATTTTCAAATGTGGTACACGCTTGTAAACACAGGTTCTACTCATCATTTGTCCATGTTATTGAAGTTATATAATCCTACAACTATGATTATTCTTAATTATGATGACACTAGAGATACAACTACGTATGTCTTGCAACTTACCCCCTCCACTAATACTACCCTCCTACTAAATTATTCCTTTTCATGATTACCTTTGCAAATTCCTCTTAAACACAACACTCTACCTCCCTCACTGCCTCTCTGTCTTCACATCCTGTTCTCTTATTTCTCCTCTTCTCCTCTTAAACCAAACGCGCTTGAAACTACCCCATTCAATTAGCTACTAACATATCAATCTCTCCCTCCCTCTCTATTCACCTCTCTCTCTCTCTATTAAATTTCACACACTTCTGCATACTTCAGTACTCCATCTCCATTACCAGCCCACCTTCACTATAGTACTAACCACTGCTACCTTGACCACCGACTCATCCATCACTCTGTCTACCCCGCTCTATCTTCTCTCATTCCTTTCTACATAACTAACTAATCTCCTTCCGCCGCCGAATTAGACACTTCCCCCTCAAATAATTGTCATCCCTTTTTTCACTATCTTAAATCTCCAATACACAAACCCAACAACAGCTGACCACCCTTCAGTTACTATATATCCTACTCTCACATTCATCTCTCAACTCTCTTCCTCTGCTACAACCTTCCTTAGTACCCTCATTATTATCCTCGCCTTCATCCTGAACTAGCTCTCATATCTCTCATCATTTTCTGTCTTAACGATTCCCATAACTTCCCCAACCCTCCTGCTTCCTCCTTCTAATATGGCTAGCTCTCCACATTTAATCCTTTCGTCTTTGAACTTCGCATTAATATCTGAAATGTAGGATCTTTTCCAACCTGATGACGGAAGTTTGGCTTATTCAATGTTGATTGCTTCCATTACGGTCGCATATTATCATGAACTACATCTACCAGCATTAATATGGATCCCCGAGTCCCTGAAACAGCTGTTAGGCTTATAACATCTTTCTTCTTCCCTTTTAATTTTCTCTGTCGTTTGTACTCAGTGTAATTTGGATCTATTAATGTAAATATCTATATATTTACACTTAAATATTCATCCTCTGAAAGCAATATTCATCGTATTGGCTCAACTTTATCCGTCTATCCTTTGGAATTGATATAAAATAACAAAGGTGGCTAGACGCAATATAAAACCAAAAAGGAAAAATTCAATTATCACTAATAATGACTGATATATATATATATACATATATATATATATATATATATATATATATATATATATATATATATATATATATATATATATATATATATATAATATATATATATATATTATATAGTTAATCCAAACAAGAAAACACAGAAAAAAAGAGAAAAAAAACACAGCAACGCAGGACGTGGAACAATTAAAGTATTATTGACGCTCAGGAAAGAAGGGAAGGAGGGTTTAACGTTTCGAGCGGAGCTCTTCGTCGGAAACAAGGAGAAGGAAAGATCCCAAGGAGGGATATATATATATATATATATATATATGAGACTAAGATATTTGCCCCCCCCCTCCTGCCTGGACAATAACTTCCCTGGACAATAAGTCCCGCCCCAAGAACAATTATTGCAGAGGACAAAAGATGATGATTTAAAACTTCTTAATGTATTGGAGAAGGGCTAATTAACCAAGGGTGTAGTTGTCGTCAGGGGGAATTTCCATATTGGGGTAATTTTCCTGATACGAGATATATATGTGTGTGTATGTATGTATACGTATCTGTATATATATCTTATATATTAAAAGCAAGTTGTCTGCGCGTTGTGTGAACCACATCTACTCCTACAAATTTCAACCGAAATTCACCAAATTTGACATGTGTGCTCTCTTTGACTTAAGATGCTTTTTGATATTATTTTTTCCTCGAAAGTCCGCGCCCCTAATATAAATAGACTACTCACAATTCGCTTAGGATTTGAACCCACCACATGTATGCAATAGAAGTCGTACAATTTTCAGCGCTTCTTTAGAATCGCACTTCTCCAAGAAAATGACGCCTAATTTCTCAAGAAATTATGAAAATGGGAAATATATCCAAGATTAATGACGTATGCAAAAAAATTAGGAAGATTCATCAAGTTTTAAATATTTTGTACTAATAAATAAAACACAAAAAACGGGCACACACGAATATAAACAAACATGTCGGACGATATAAGGGGCGGTAATTTCAATATATAAAAATGAGAGTGTTTGTGCGTCTGTTTGTGTGAATCCCTAAAACTCGAGAACTACACAACCGATTTCATTCAAATTGTACACATGCCTTACTTAGGGTCCATGCAGTGTCATGGGCCAAAACAATTTTTAACTTCTTGCGTAATGCGAGCCTAGAGCAATCCCTTAACTCTTATACTATTTCAGTATTACGTCTCTATTGTAATGTGAGATAATGCTTTCACTTATAAAGAAGTCTATCCTATATATATATATATATATATATATATATATATATATATATATTCCATGTACATTCCCAAACCGAGCTACCGATTTTGACGTATAGGGTATCAAAAGATTCAGTACAATTACGGCTACAAATTAACTTAATTTCAATTCACTTATTTGCATTTCAAAAATTTGAATTTTATAATCTTTCCCATAAACCAACTATCGCAAACATTTTATACGATGACGTCACATTTTCTATATGTGTATGTACCTTAAAAGGCATCAATCATCACGACTCACACCTTCACTCATTCACTAACTCTATCTCTCTCTCACACACACGCACACACATACACACACACAAACGTCCATTTCATATACACGTACATACATCTTTCACTTTGTTTCTCTCACTTTCTGTCCTTTTCCCTTTTTTTCCTTCAATTTGCGCTCTCTTCAAATAATTATTTACGGAATGAGCGGGAAAAAATACAAGATGAGCCACCACGCAGAATGGTGTCAGTGTATGTGTTGACTGGCATAACGAACGGCTGGAGGTGAAACTCTTAACAAAAAGCAATGAGATGGCAGATCCAAGGTATATAAAAATACACATTTACCGTTCAATTACCAGTTGATAATTATCGCAGCAGTTGCAAGGTATTTACAGTTACACATTTACCCTTAAATTAATATTTAATACATCTGCTTAATACACACACACACACACACACACACACACACACATACATACATATATATATATTAAGAAATTTATCTGTAATAATTATTGTGACTTACGGAGATGTACTTGCATAGCAACTGATTTGATCTGAGATCGTGTGCTGAAACGAAAACAATTGCAGCGTGGAAGGTGTTTGTAAGCCATTTAAGAAACACACAAAAGCTGTTCGATTCACTTCAACATTTAAGTTTAATTTGTCAAAATATTTTCGTCGCTTTCAGACCGCGACGAAAATATTTTGACAAATTAAACTTAGATGTTGAAGTGAATCGAACGGCTTTTGTATGTTTCTTAAATGACTTACAAACACCTTCCACGCTGCAATTAATGTTAAATTAGCAGTTCATACATGTGCTTCTATTTGATTAATTTATACTGCATACAAAATTATAAAAACATACTACATACATACAACTGCTTACAAAAATAGGGATTGATGTATAATTTCTTTCTATGTTCATAATTTTTTGTTTACAATATTCAAAAAAATATTCCACCAAAGAAAAGTCGTAATCTCTCCAGAAAGAAGTATAAAGCAAGGAGGATTGTAGAAAACTGAAGGCGAGAGTCTGAAGAGAAAAGCAAGTTGAGATTTTCTCTAGATCAGCAAATGCATTTTGCAGCACTTAATGCTGCATCATTAAATAAATGTTTTAATGATTAGACAGAGGTCCAATAGAATAGCTCTTAGCAACAGACTACGTACAAATTTGATCTTCACAACTCCTGAAGCACTTTTCAGATATGATCCATCCAATTCTTATAAAAATGATAACTCTGTCCAAACTGGTGTGCTAAACACAAGTTGTCGTTTCTGTACATCTTTAAAATGTTCAAATTAAAGAAATGGCATGTGCTGCTAAAGCGGTCAGATTACATTGCCAGCCCTACCAGCTCCTTCTCAACGTCTTATCCTCTAGAAGGCACTTTTATCCAGTCAAAGGAACAATATCAGACAATACAACTCTGCATTCAAATGACATCATTTACTGCATCTAAAAAGATAGTTAAACATGAATTTACGCTGACATCAAAGTTCAAGGGCAAGTTTATCACCATATTGGTTCCCTGTTACCAGCAAATGAACAGCCACAGATCCTCCAAGTTTATGTTATTAGTAACGTATGACAGCAAGCCCGTAGGCGGTGTCAACATTTCAGATGATGGGTCGTGTTAGACACAGTGCCGAGTGCTGCAAAACAGAGTATATCTACTGACAGATTTTCAATGCGTTCAAAAATCACATAACCCCACCACCACCACCGATTTTCCATGAGAGGTTAGGGCCTGAAATACTCCAAACAAAAACACAGCAAGCTGGTTAGTCGAATTAGCCCATCATTTACTCCACAAATGTTTTGTTGTCAATACTGCACTTTCCCATATCACCTGTTTCAACATAACTGTAATATGTTATATATACAAACTATGCCATTTCAATCCCGAGCAACGCCGGCAATCTCTGCTATTGTATATATATATATATATATATATATATATATACGTATGTATGTGTGTACTTACACCACTTACCTTCCTTGCATATAATCTTTTTACTAGTAGACCCGACACCGTTTGGAAATCGGTGCTCATTCAAAGCCAGTGGGCAGCTTTTGACGATATCAGTATGAATTTGAATCTCTTTAACAATTCAAAATAATGACTCTCATACCTCTTAATTCTACCTCAGTTCATCTAATCGTATATATTGATCGTTACTTTTCCTTAAAATGCCTTTATTTTTTTATATCCAATGTGCATTTTCTTCTTTTCTTTTTACTTTTCTCATATATATATATATATATACATGTGTGTGTTCGTGTCTGTGTGTGTGAACATGTATGTCACCTTTTCTGTAGGGTTGTCATTTGATGATCATAAGTTCGAGGGCTAAATTCAGGTATGACAAGGTATTGTCTCCTCCGTTAATGCTCATTATTACCATTTGCTCTACTCTTCTGAACTGTAAATGAATACGAGCCGAGAGCCGCTACAAATATTTCTCCCTTTAATTATTACATCTTGAATGTTTCACTTAGTGATGGGGGATGGCGATGAGAAGGTGACTACGTATGCACACGACTCAATAGGCACCTAAAAAGGTAGCGAAATAATGTCACGTGTCATCAGACCATCCCCAATCAGGTGTGACTTTGGTTGTATCTGCATGACTGTGTGCAGGTATGACTATAGGGAAAGCATAAGCACCCTTTAAGGAACTAATATTCTTTCTGTAAAATATATATCCTCTATCTGCGTTAATGCAGAATGTGTTTCAAGTCACTGATGGGGCAGTGACATACTTTTTCTGTTTTAATTAATTAATTAATTTATTTATTTATTATTATTATTATTATTATTATTATTATTATTATTATTATTATTATTATTATTATTATTATTATTATTATCATTATTATTATCATTTAGGAATGAGCGAGAAGTAGAGTTAACTGTATGAAACATCCGGTAAGAAATATGTTGATTAGAAACGTCGTCTTACCGAAAATCCTAACTATGCAGTTAATCTTTTAATATATTTTATTTTAGAATAATGAAGGGGAATTAGAAGTTTGCAGCAAATCGAGACACTGATCCATTTGTTCACACGATGAACGTTGAACCTTTTTTCTATAATTAATGTTCAGTAGCATAATATATGTATTAGGCATATCCCTGTGAAAGATTTAAACGTCAATTTTCTAGCTTTCTTTTTCACCAGACTTATAAGCCCTGTAATTTAAGGGTAATTGGATCTGTAATATTGTGCTTTTAATTCATTTTACAAAATCTTTGATGTAAATGTGAAAAGAATTAATTTTTATGTAAAACTGAAAGCAATTCGTGATGTAGACTCAGCAGGATCTACGTATAAATTCTATTCTAATCATACGAAAATATCTGCAATATTAATTTTGCAAAGAGTTAACCGAAGGAGGGAGTCGCTTGATGAAATTATTTCCGTTATTTAATATTGCTAATCTCTTTTCTCAAATTCAGGTTTTTCTCTCATGCAAATATTGGCCATCATATGCTGAGACTGGATCTTGAAGGTTGTGTCCAATTAAAAATTTAATCAACGTCGCTTTATATTAGACTATGCAATATACAGCAAAACATTCTGTTGGAATAACATGATTTCCGTTAAGGAAATACTATTTGGGAATAGTTCGACTATAGACAATAACGTGTGTGTTTTGAACAGTTTACACGGCCTTCTGTTGGAGCAATCAAATCCGTGTTTCTCGGGTAATTCCTGTATTATGTTGAAAATGGCTTGGGGGACAGTGACAGTGACACTCGTGGAAGTTAAATACAGGCGAGTGAAAAAGGTCACGTCTGATCAAGTGGAGAAGTGCTTGATAAGGCTTTGGAGAGTGACATCATCTTCGTCACTCACCCCAAGAATTGTGAGATTGATGAAGTGGGACTTCTCTCAGGAGAAATATTTCCCTGACCCATTCAGAACTGAGGATTTAACCCTAATTCTTACACATATTGGCGAAAAAAGCACAGACACTAGATAGGCAACCAAAAATTATTATCCGGTGATGATAAGCACTATGTATGGCATAAAATACATGGTCAGGAAATTTAGACCGAAATTCAGGTGTTTCATGAAGGCCTGGGCAAGATACCATGTCAGGCAAACCTCTCACATGAGTTATAGTAGAATTTAGAATGCGTTTAAGAGTTTAGAGTAGAATTTAGAATGTGTAGAGGCCACACGTGCTCATGTACTAACACATGATCATCAAGTGCCACTTAATGGTTCTACGTACAAGAGAGAGAAACAAAAGATAATTCTGCAGTGCTGCTAATACCAAAGGCACAGCAATATCAACAACAACAACAGAAGTAGAAAAGGTAACAGAAGAGCAGTTGCAACATTATTAGCAACAACGGTGATATTAGCACCGGTAATAACAAAAGAAGTGCGCCAATGCAAACAGTAATAGCAACAGACAGGGACTTTTAAAACTACAACACAATCACACACATGCACCCATACAAAATTGCAAGGCCAACATACATGTATGCACATAAACACACACGCATATACACAACATAGACGAATACGCATACACGTGTACACACCTACACAGAAGCGTATGTTCACGCACAAACAAACAAGGGAACGTGTACACTCGCATACATACATAGTCATAAATAAGATCTGTCATGTGGATGTCATTGAAATGAAAGGTAGGAGAGATGTTGATAGAGGAGAAGGAAGAGGAGGAGGAAGAAGAATAGGGGTAAGAGTAGGAGGAGAAGTGGAGGCGGAAATACAAGAGGGTTGCAGTGGCCGTAGCCGTGGCGTGGCGTTAAGAAATATCTGTTGTCATGTTATTGATGTAGATCTTATGGGGTGATGAATACACAATGAATTAGCAGGTCGTGGAAGTGGTTAAGGTTAAGAAGAAAGGGTAGAATAGGAAATGGGTGAGAGGAGTATACAGCATGTGCCTGGAATAGATCCAGCCTTTCGTTGTAGTTCCTGTTTGTTTCGTTTTTGTTTTAGGTGTGTGCGGTGGGGTGTCAGAAATCGTAGAACCCCAGATAAAGCATCATCTTGTAGTATTAAGGCTATTATTCTTAAATGCTTTAAGTTAAAATCCTATGTTTGACTTTGTTAATTCCACCTACCCCTTCTCCCAGTTTGGAGCTGTAAAATTATTCATTAGTATTTACGTTTTATGCGGCTGGCTAAATTGACAATATATTCATAAACCTTCTATAGAATTGGGACCTTACGCCAAAGCTGGAATTCATTATTACTACAAGTAATAGTAAAGAATATTGTGTCCACTGTCACCTCTACCAATACCAACAACACCAAAGCCACAAAGGCACCTATGTTTAACATATCACACAAAGTAACACATATGCATGCACACATATACACACGAATATAATTAGATGGTTGTGATATTAGAATATAATGGTAAATTTGTATTATAATTATAATAAGGGTGTTGACTGATTACAACACCATACTGTTAGAAATAGAGCCCAAACGGTCTATGAACCACTTACATTAAAACTCCACTACACATGGTTGTAAGCGAAGACAATAGACAGCGAGGATTTTATAAAATAATTTGGATAGTCCCAAAGCTATAGATCTCACGGTCTGAGTTATTAAAAACTATTTACGATCACCAATGGAAACATACAGAAACGTAAATAAATGAAAAATACTTTATACATACCGTTTTTAATAACTAAAACGGGAAATCTATCGATTTGGGACTTATCCAAATTATTTTATAAAATCCTCGCTGTCTGTTTTCTTCGCTTACAACTTTGTGTGGTGGAGTAATAATCTAAGTGGTTCATAGACCGTTTGGGGTCTATTTCTAGCAGCCTGGGGTTGTAATCATTCAACACCCTTATTATAATTTTTAATACAAATTAACCATTATGGTATTTTTAGTGTGCTGGCCACTGATAAATCATTAAATTATGATTTTATCCTAATTATGTATAAAAGTATATATTAATTCACTCCTATAACATATTTACTGCAGAACTATTCTGAATAAATAAGCACATGGTTGAAATAGGCGCTTGGATTTTAATTCGTGAATACGTGCGAAATGCATGCACATTATTTGCGCTTATCGCGGGATTTATAATGTATTTTTCATTTATTTATGTTCGGTATGTCGCCACTGATGATCGTAAAGGGTTTTCAATAACCCATACCGTGGAATCTATAGATTTTGGACTATCCAAATTATTATATAAATCTTCGCTGTCTATTTTCCCCGCTTACAACCTTGTGTAATTGAATAATATTCTAAGTGCTTCATAGACCTTTTGGGGTATATTTCTAGCAGACTGGTGTTGTAATCATTCAACACCCTTATTATAATTTTAATACTATAATTTTAATATAAATTTAACACTATGGTATTTTTAGTATGGTGGCCACTGATAAACCATTAAGTATTGATTTTATCCTAATTATGTATGTATGTATGTATGTATGTATGTATGTATGTATGTATTTATGTATGGATGGATGTATGTATGTATGTATATATATATATATATATATATATATATATATATATATATAGATATATATATATGTGTGTATGTGTGTACATCTCTCTCTCTCTATATATATATATATTTACAAACACAACGGGTTTAAACTATAGTAGCTATAGTAGTTACAGATGAAGCTACTCGCCCAAGGTACCGCACAAACGCCATGATTTTGGATTGAACTTCTTAAACACATTTGTATTTGTACATGTGTACACACGTCTGGAGTGACTTATTTCTTTATATTACGTTATCAGCACATGACTCTAAATACCTTGTTGAATTTATTGCCACTACGTCATCCGTTAGAGTAACAGTTCTCTTACTAGGTGACGATGAATATCATGACCATGCATTTAGGTTGTCACTGACTGATTGATTTTCCTTAAAATCTCATTGGTCATCAATCATGCTTTAGATAACTTTACTTTTGGTGGAAAATATTCGATTTAAATCTTACATCCTCTTCGCCCGAACAAGTATAAATAGAGGATGATTTTGAGTGTCTATTGGAGGATCGCAGTCTGTCTGAATCGTACAGTTCTCATAGCTTCATTCTCTCTACTTTTGCATTTATATCGCACATACATACACGCACACTCATACATATACACACACAGATACGCGCATGCCAATGTAACAACCCAGTTCCTCGCACTGATATAAACAGAGATTTAAAATGTCGTTTCTTTCTTTGAAGGAACAATTTAACTGTCATGCCAAATTTTAATTTCGTCTTTGAAAAAATATGTCAGCTTCGGTAATTTATCTCTCTGCTGTTCCTTAGCTGCAACATTTAACTGTTTATATTGTTTGCATTATGTTGTTCAACATGAGGTTCAACATGAAGCTAAATAGTAGAGATCTTCAAGGTATAACGTTGAATGAAACGTAACTACGTAGAGTAATATTTAACATTCTTGTGTACATTCAGGCATAGAAAGGCATTACGCTGCACAGGGTGGCGCGAGAAAAGAAATTTTACAGATAGACAATATGGGTATAAACACAGAAGTAAACACACCACCAGGCCATGAATAATGCAACTAGGACCTACGTCGCCTGTGTTTTTGCGTCACAATGCCTCATCAGTAACTTATAGGGAGCCATCAATCGTGCTTTCTAAGAAAAAGTCTGTTTTGTATTAAAATAGCAAGTGGTACATTTGCTTATGCGCGAAAATTTTGTCAGCTGGAGAAATACTTCTCTATGGAAAATTCGAGCTGTATAGTTTTTTTCTTATCAGGATGTAAATGAACATATTAAATATGACCTTACATATCACTGTCTGTCTGTACATATATCTATATTTATTTACAATCAGACACACACACACACACACACACACACACACACACACACAAGCAAACACTCATGTATGTGGGTAGTGCATAATTGCAAATATGCAAAATTCTACTGAGGCGCTTCCTCTCAATGTTTGTGTTCGATAATATTCTTTTTAATGGAAGCACATTAATGAGAACAATGTCGAAGGCACGTAGCCTTGTGGCTAGGGAGCTACACACACGATCGTCAGATCGAGGGTTCGATTCCCGGACCAGGTGGTGTATTGTGTTCTTAAGCAAAGAAGTCCATTTTACGCTGCTCTAGTACTGTGTAGGATCGGTATGTCAAATATTAGACCCAACGTCTCCTCTGTGTCGTAAAAGACGACTAAAAGAAGTTGGGGTAGGATTTGCATTCCGATATTGTAATGCCCTCACAATCAAAAACTACCGAAATAGACACAAGCCTAGAGGGTTGTCACCTAAACATTGCAAAAGTGTCATCCGCCAGGAGTAAGGAATCACCAATAAATGGTGGATGCAGCGACGTGCTGTTATAGCATATGTTCCCATATTACTACTATTGTGAGCTCGTGGTTCTAGACTATACTGGTGTCTTAAAAACTTTGCCAACGTATTTGTGTCATTTTGGTGTAGTGAACATTATATATGCATGTGTGCGTATATTTGCATATTTGTTTGTATGTAAATGTTTAATGGTTGCAAGATGCCAGATTTGTGTTTATTATAATTTTATCATGTATAGATGCTTTTAGTATCAGTTTTTATTGGTTTATTATTTAGGTACTTTAGTGACACGTAGATAAAATGTATAGATTTTTAAGCATGTCGTTTAGTATGGTGGGTCGCCATGTGAACTTAGAAGTTGTTAAGTCTTTTATTATTACTAAATATTGTGATGGTTTCACGCATGTTTTTCCTGAGTATGAAGAATACAATTGATGTGTCATTGTAGATATATTTTAAGAAATTAAAATCTGTTTTCGCTTATATTAAAGAGAAATTTTGTTTGAATAGCGAGTGTAATATGTTTCTCAATATGCTTGTCCGTAGTGAATGGCTGAGTGAAAATTTCTTAGTTTAAAATTCACCCCTGGAGCTAATCTGCGTATTTTTAATTCTGGTACCAGTAACACGTATTGTGAGAGGTAACAATTATCGGAGATTCCTGGTCAGCCTGTAATGATATGCATAAGATCTGGTCATCAAATCTAAGTAGAGATTTCAAACTTAAATCTTCAAAGCCACAGTCGAACCATTTCTACTATATGGCCCAGAAACCTTGATGTTATCAAAGAAGCTTGAGGGCGGTTGGATGGAACTTAAACTCGCCTCCTTATGAGAGCTCAAAATCTCTCGTGGAAGCGTCATCCAACCAAAGTACAAATATATGGGAAACTACCACCTGCATCATCTTTTGTGAAAGGTAGAAGAGTCCAGTTTGCTGGACATGGTTGTAGAGCTGAAAACGAGGTAATTTCTACTCTTCTCCTCTGGAAGCCATCTACTCGCGATACCAGAAGGCGCACACTCTCCTACCCTGATGTAATCTCCAGAGATACAGGCATCCAGCAACAGGACCTCCGTAATGTTATGATGGACCGTGAAGTCTAGCGTAGCATAGTAAATTCCATTGTCTCGACCACGGTCGAACAATGATGATGATGATTCTGTTAGTAAATATTACTAAATTCAACATATCTGTAGGAAAGACCTAACAAAAAGTAAACTGGAATGTTCAAGAGTTTTCAAAGAGCCAGCACTTAATTGGAAAAACAAAATGTAAAAAGTACGTTTGCGTTACGTATAACTGGAACATCAGATATCGAAAACTTGAATGATTTGCTAGGAACCAAACTAAATAATGCCAGTAGACTCGAACTCATAGACCATGAGCCAATAGTTCAATACAAAATTAAGTTGGCTATCTTTTATACGTTGTAATTTCTGGAGTTACTCACACGACAGTACGATAGAATAGAAGGTAGAACATTAATAAATACTACGAATATATAAAAGTAATAAATCCTCTTTCTTTCAAGTACGTTTCAAGAAATTATTCCAAAAGCATTGTTTATAAAATTGAAATGCAGAGACCTGTATCAGAAAGCCACTTCATCAAGTACATACGCATTTTTGTTAATAAGTATCTTGTAAATCCACGTGTACACCACTATTAATATGTGAATCCCGTTCTGCTATTCATTATAGAAACTGAAATAACTATCACGTTTGCCTTTATACAGGTTTCAGCCTCCCGGCAATTGTCACTGGCTTTCTGATTGTCCACAGCTAAAATTCATTTTTCCTGTTTCGTGTGTGTTTGACATCATACTATTAAATCAGAAATCATTCAAACAGCTACGTGATTGTCTGTGATTGTTTGTGAGACTAGAATACACTCTGGAGTCAATTTCTGAGAGAAGCTGCCATGTGAAAGAGTGTACAACCATCTGCTGTCTGTTGATGACGAACTGTTTTCCACTAGTTAGTTTTGCGTTTGTGTAACGCAGTGAGAATAGGTACATATTCATTTAGCACTCATATTTCTGTAGTATATCATATATTATAATTATTAAGATGGCAACTGTTATTAAAAATCTTAGAGGATAAGACAAAATACTTTCTATAAATGAGTTATCTTTGATTTCCTTCTTGGGTAAAATTACCTTCGGGTGGTCTTTCATGCTTCTCCCATTATGAAATAAGTACCAGCTACCAGTTATATATGAGGGTAAATCTAAACTTCTAACAAATTTAATGATTTTATAGTCATTTTCATTAAAGACAAAAATGGACAGAATATATATTATTTTTATTTCGAGATGGTGATTTTTCTTTTGTCAAATAAACCCACTCACTATATAGTCGTTTTTCACTTCAGCTTTATCATCATCATCATTATTATTATTATTAATATTATTATTATTATTATTATTATTATTATTATTATTATTATTATTATTATTATTACTATCATTATTATTATTATTATTATTGAGTGAGACTGGGGTAAAATATACGAAGCCCAATATACCCATCATGATTACCCGTCTGATAAGGGCACACCAGGCACATGCATCACAACCATATGTGCGCGACATGGTTATCTCATATCAAGATAAACTGCACATGACCTTGCAGGAGGGGCCCAGTTAGAATTTTCTTCAGGTTGAGTAGCCCATCCCGCTCAAACGGTCCCTGAATAAGGGTTGTTTAAGGATGTTGAAAAAACCACCCATGTCTCCAGAGGTGAATTATTCAAACCTCTTCATACACATCACGGCCAAACCATACATCACCTACTCTCTTCTTCTTCCCTTATTTCCCATTTTGTTTGTCTGATCCCAGCTCACATACTAACTAGATAGTTATTCCAAAGACCTCCAAGTCTCTGGAATTCTCTCCTCATCCACTTTCCTCTTGCAATTGTCGATATTCACATATTCAGATTTAATATTGATCTCAAATCAGAGGAAGGGATAAGTCAATTACATCGACCACAGTGTCCAACTGGTACTTATTTTATCGCCCCCGAAAGAATGAAAGGCAAATCGACCTCGGCGGAATTTAAACTCAGAGCGTAAAGAGGGGTGACATACCTCTAAGCATTTTACCCGGCGCGGTAACGATTCTGCCACCTCACCGCCTTAGTATTCAGGCTTCATATCAACTGCATTTAAGGCGGTGAGCTGGCATAAATCGTTAGCAACACCGGAAAAATTCCTCGCCTCGTCCATCAACAATTTCTGAGTTCAAATTCCGCCAGGGTCAATTTTATCTTTCATCTTTTCGCGTTAGGTAAAATAAGTACAAGTTGAGTACTAGAGCCGGTGTAACCGACGAACACCTTCCCCAAAATTTCAGCCGTTGTCGCCATACTAGAAAGGGATGTTAACTGCCTCTATTTGACAAGTTTCAGAATCCCTGCAAAAGATGTAAACACAATTGTTTCGTACTGACTAAAATCATTTAAAACAGAATGGATTGAGGCTAAAAGATTTTTATTTCTAAATTAAGACTCGCGTAAGAGTTTATATGTATCTCGTTACTTAAGCATCTACAAATAAAATATTTCTAACCGAAGTGCGAAACAATTGTCGCAAAGATGCCTGCGTGGTATTCTTTAATTCAACAGCTACCGAATGCACGGCACTAGCTGCAATTGACGCAGTATAGCAATAACTAATATCACAGTTCTCACTCCCCTCCAAAACTGCCCTACCCCCGCTCAAACACCCCAGCAACAACAGCAAGAGAGTAGCAACATCATAAATAATATCAACTGAAATAATAAGAGAACACCGATATGGAATGATTACATGGAAAGGTCGCCGTAGGTAGATGTTTTCTTAACTAAATTAATTAGCATTTACATAGATATGCAACTTTATCTTATGTTATTTTGCTCTCTTTCCTTTTTTATTATTTTTACTCTCTTTGTATTTATCTTTTTTGCATTTGCTTGTTTTTTTTTTCACTCACACTTATTCTATTTATTTTTATATTTTCCACGTGTATATAATATATTTATGTATATGTGTATGGTAGTTTGTGTGTATACACATACGCACATATAAACGTATTTCACTTACTGTTTTCTCTTGTGGAATCTATCTCTCAATTATGAATGCAATGTTTCCACAATACCACAAAGTGTGTGTGAGAGTGTGTGAGTGTATGTGAGAGCGTGTGCGTGCGTGTGCACGTATGTGTGCGTGCGTGTGCACGTATGTGTGGCGTGTGTATGTATATGTATATATGTATGTGTGTGTATATATATATATATATATATATATATATATATATACATGTATATATACACACATTTATATATATGTATACATACACAGGCACATATATATAGTCAAAATAATTAATTAGAAGATATCAGAAGACGTTACTCTGAGTTTCGCGATTCCAAACGTCAGATGATTATGAAAAGGCAAATATAAAATTCTACATAACAAGCACGTAGTAGGCGTATATTTGAACCCCAAAAACAGGTGAACAGATAAAATAAAATAAAAATGTATGTTATTGATTGGCAAGGAAATTGTTTCTTGGAAAATTTGGAAGGTAGTGTTGGCCAATTAGATGCGAGAAAAAGTTATGCAAAACTGTGTATGTGTGAAATTTTATATATATATATATATATATATATATATATATATATATATATATATATTTATATATGCGCAGGAGTTTCTGTGTGATAAGAAGCTTTTTGTTTCCCAACCATATGTATCGGGGTTCAGCCACTGCGTGGCACCTTGGGCAAGTGTCTCCTACTATAGCTTCGACCGACCAAAGCCTTGTGAGTGGATTTGGTTGACGGAAACTGAAAGAAGGGGGGTGCGTGTGTGTGTATTTGTGTGTCTGTGTTTGTCCCCCCACCATCGCTTGACGTCGATAACAACAACATTGATGATGATGATGATGATGATAATAATGACAATGATGATGATGATGATGATGCTGATGATATTGTTTTAGGCGCTATTGTCCTAACTTATCGCCGGCAGAAGTGAATAGAACACGTTTTGCCTTGGTAATTTGACTAACGAAACAAATATATGTCATGAAAATAATGAAGTGTGAACAGCAAAAACTAATAAGATACTAAAATTATTCCAACCCTCTCTGCTTTTGACATTTGCCTGTTGAGTATCCAGTACTTCCCAACACGTTTAGTATATCAATGTTCCACCCAAATACCTGATAGAATATAATGCTATATCCATGCTACAGTGTCAAAATTTTAATCTAGATGGAATAATCACATGCATTCTTTTAATGATAAACGCAAGTTTTATTGTACATCATTAGCAAAATTTATTTGAGAGTCTAAATAAAGTATTGGCTATTTTATTATGCGTTTAGTTATACGGATCGCACTCTAGCATAAAGTGAGTGGGTAGTTGCAATTATATTGCTTGGAGCTGTCTGAAATTCTGAATTCTTAATTCAGAACTTATTAATAAACGTAATGATTTGTTAATCCGTTGTTTATATCTATTCAATGAAAGCTCTTTAAGGATTCCGTGTTGCTAACTTATATATATTATGAAAGTATATAAAACTAGATACATATTTCTATCGATTGCATTCCAATTCTTCCTTCTGTGATATTTCTCTACTTTTAGTCTTGCAACCCCTTTTAATCTTTTATAAAAGTATTAACTAAATCTTAGAATATTAATCATCCGTTAATTATCTCGTTTCTAATTGTCATAATCATTCTTTCTACAATTTTTCAGTTTCTTTTATAACCATTTACTGATTCAATATATTGTTATAATTATATTACATCATATTTCATTAAGGTATTATATTCTCGTATGATTTGATATACTCGATTTCATGGATTGTTAATCAGCTCCTTTAATTGCATGTCCTTGCTCCTATCATTCTATTTTCTGTTCTTCTATTTTTCATTGTCCTCTTCTTAAATATTTTCATCTTTCACTCTTCTGCTTTCTTTCCTACTCTTTCTCTTTCTTCTCGCTATCTCCCGACCTTTGTTTTCTAGACTTCTCACTCGATTTTCCCTTCGTATTAATTAAAGTCCCTTTGAGAATATCTCTATAGTTGCTGCTACTCAAATTTAAATACTTTCCTCTCTGCTTAGACTACTTACTACATTACCCGTCTTTTATCTCACCTTTGCAAGTGGACTTCATACATAATCGACATTATCTAGTTCCCTATGGAGGTTTTTGACAATTCAATATCATTACTTCCTGTGTCTCTCTTGAAACGCCAACAAAGTTTCCCTCTCGCTGCAGAGTTCTCAACACTTTTCACTGGTTATCGTTATAACAATGTTTGGCCGATTGAAAGTGAATTGCACTGTTTGAAATCTGGGACGAAATGGTAACTTTGTTTATTAAATCGCATGAGATAGCAAAATCATTGTTTATATATGCTAAAAAGGTTAAATGATTTGACTATCCCACTTGTTGCTGATACGATAGTAGCTGTATGATGATGTAATACGAATATCTTTCCTTCTTTTGTTTGTTGTATATGCACACGTTCTCACATATTTAGATATATACATACATTTTATATACATGTATACATATATACGTTCGTAAATACATACATACATACATATATATCCCTAAATATACATACATATATATATATATATATATATATATATATATATATATATATATATATATATATATACATAAATATATTATATATATATTTATATATATATATCTTGAGAGAGAGAGACAGAGACAGACAGAGAGAGAAATAGATAGATAGATAGATAAATAGATAGATAGATAGATAGATAGATAGATAGATAGATAGATAGATAGATAGATAGATAGATAGATAGATAGATAGATAGACAGATATAAATGTATATATTGGTTGGTGTGTTTAATTTAGCGCTTCGGCAAAACACACCGATAGAATAAGTACCAGGCTTACAAAGAATAATTCCTGGGGTCGATTTTCTTCGATTGAGAGACGGTGCTCCAGCACGGCTGCTGTCAAATGATTGAAACAAGGAAAAGAATAACAGAATACGCACACACATACATATACACACACACACGCACACACACATACACACATACACACTCATAGTCGAAATTTACAGAAAAACAAAAGACGAAGACAGGTGTGTAAACAACAAGCAAGTGTATTAGTATGACGCTCAGGAAGGTGAGAAAGTCTTTTACGTTTCGATCCTACGGTCTTCAATATATATATACGAGTGAGTAGCCAAACGAAAGAAGGGCATTCACATTTATTGGAAGTTACATGAATAGTTCAAACAGTTTTGATCTGTTGGTCACTGAAATACAGACTTACACACACACACACACACACACACAGACATGCATACACACACGCGCGCACACAACTGATGCAGCTCCAGTACACCGCATATATATATATATATATATTATATATATATATATATATATATATAATATATATATATATATATATACGTGGTCTGATCAATAAGTATCCGGACTGTTGCCATTGTAACGACGCTAAAGCCCGCAGAGTAAAATCGCTTGGCACAGATTGACCTAGAACTATGCTGTGTATGTGCACTAAGTTTTAACGTTTTAGCTTGCTTCTGCTGGTTACAGCAGTGCTTCGAAAGAATGATGGTCGCATTGATCATGAATCTGCATCACATTTTGCCAGAAGCTTGGCGAACGTTTTGAGAGACACGCAACCAGCAGAACTGAGAAAAACATAGCAGATGTGCGTCCAGCTTTTGAGGGGAAGTCGTCGAATCACCGTTCATGAGTTATCAGAGGATGTGAAAATTAGTTACAGTTCAGTCCAGTCCATTATCCCTGAAGATTTAGGTATGAGACGCGTGTCTGCCAAGTTTGTGCCAAAACTGCTTTCAGCTGACAATGTACCTGCCCATCAGCGTAGTGTGTACAGCAGCTTTTGGCTAGGCACTGCATTCTCGAAATCCGACAGCCATCGTATTCCCGAGATCTCACCTATTGCGTTTTTTTCCTCCTTCCAAAAATCAAATCCCGCTTGCAAGATTTCAGAACGACAAAGAAAACAAAGTGAATGCGACGAGGCAGCTCCTGATTATCCTCCCCCCGTCACAAAAAAAACGAGTTAGTTCCACAAATGCTTCCACCAGTGGAGACT
>NC_042998.1:131137876-131150376 GCF_006345805.1 Octopus sinensis | reverse complement strand
ATTACCCAAAGAGGTTGAATATTCTTGAATTTAAGGCACATGGCAAACTCGAATGAATTAAATTACACGTTATATCGAATATGTTTTTTATTTGTTAAAAACAACTTTTACCTACCAACATACATACATATATAAAGCATATTGAGAGGAAGTGAGGGAGAGTATACAGACATACCTACGCATAAAGACAAGAAAATATACTTAAGCGAATATCTTGCTTACGTGTTATATACAAAACCGTACATTTCAACCTGTGGCAGTATATCTGTCAAAATCGGAATTCAGGAACTGTGTTATGAAATTGCACTAAAAATGCACATACGTATGTTGTTGAATGCACTATCATACTTACCGTGTTTAGTGGCTTATGAAAAGTTCAGTGATGTACAATAATATTATGATATTCACAGTGAAAGGAATGACCAAACAAAATATCTATGTTAGTGTATATACGTAGCACTGAAGCATATACTTTATACACAATATGACGTGATGCTAATATTAACGTATGTGTGTGTGTGCGTGCATGTGTGTGTATATGCTTGTGTGTGTGTGTTTGCGTATACTTATATAATTGTAAATTTTTTCACAAAGACACTAACACATATATGTTTATACTCACATTCATGCGGATGGGCACAAACATAAACTCTTTCTTAGACATACCCCGCACACATATATGGTGGATAATAATTTAACGAGCTACTAAGTAAATCATGACAACAAGCTCAATCATGTCAACGAACAATTTCTATACTAAAATATCAAATCAAAACTAAAAGTAATGAAAGGTCGCCAGGTACCCCCAGCGCAAATATTGGCTCAGTGTGTGTATATGAGTATGTGTGTGTTTTAACCGGATGCCTAAAAATCTTCCAGTTATGCTGAATTGTTCCCCTTTATTCATAGTATTGTTTTATTGATGTGTCAAACTGAAAGTAAACAATACCATTTATCGCAGATTTTAAATAAAACGAAGAGGGAATTTGTTACATCTGTATTTGTACATTAAAACAAAATAATTTACCTCAAGTGTTCCCCCGAATTTGTGGAAACATAGAGTATCACTAACGTGTGGAGTGTCATGGATATTATTTCATTTGTCACGGAACCACTGAGATTGATTTCTCAGTAAAAATTAAAGTTTTGAAAGGAAAATTAGTGTAATTTTGATTCCTTAAAAAAATTCACCTTGTTGATAATAAATTCTGCAATACAAAACATAATCTAAAAATAAAGTAAGTGCCTATTTTTAATTATATCAGTTTAAATTATCATTGTGCAGAGGAAGGATTGGCAAAAACTACGTTCCGTATCTCGTTGATAAGAAGTAAAAAGAGACCAGCGAAAACAGGTGTTTTAGTGGCAAATGTATAAACATACATAATAATACTCATGAGTCACAAATGAAGCAGGAAAGAATCATTCATGAATACCGATGTGACACTGTTAGGTTCGTTCGTGGGCGTTTTCAGAGAGATGATCTTAGTTCCAGCGTTGATGAATCCAGTAGAATTTGATGTCAGTAAAGGTTGGTTCGAATCATTTAAAAAAGATATTCCAGTATTCAGAGTGTTGCGAAGTATAGTGAAGCTACAAATTCAGATAAAGACGCTTCAGAGAAACTTTGTGCGCTTGTGAAGAAGAGGATTTCTGTTCTCAGTAAACTTTATGATGAGACTTTGGTAAAAAAAACTAAGTATGAGAATCTACATCACGCAGCAATTCACCAGACTGTCTGTCCATAGGCTCACGAAGGATAGGCTAAACTTTTCTTACCAATACCTCAAGGACTTCATGAATCTCAAAAGTAGCAGATTTGGCTATTAGTGAAGTTCCAATGCGGATAATGTGGTTACTTGAATCTAATTTATTGTATGGGTCACTAATATGCAGTCATCTACTGTACTTAATTATTTCAAGGAAGAGTGACATCCTATGGAAGTTTTTCCTCTTATGGATAATGTTCAATGTTCCGGCACACTATCTTTACCTTAATGGACCAAATTCCACAGGTGTTTGATTTTATAACAAAGTCCATTTCTTGATTTCCACTATCACTTCTCTGCTACATCTTATCGACCAGCGAGTGATAGAAAATTTTAAAATTATATATACAAACTACTTGTTCAGGATCCCTTTTAAAACGATTTTACCTAGTGATTTTACCTAAGGATTTGGTCAAATACACACGACGCCCTTAATTGGTTCTCCAATATACAGAATAAAAATAGTTTTAAGTTCCTACAAATAGACACAGGGAACTACTACTCATCAATTAACCCTACGATTCTAAATAGTGCTCTGATTTACGCTAAAAACATACAAAATTAATATGAATGAAATTAAGGTAATCATAGAAAATCTAGAATAAAATCCGATAACAAACTATGGGAAAGGAAGGACAACCCCAGTTATTTCAACATCACTATAGGGGACCCAGACTCAGCACAGGCATCTGATATAGTGAGTATTTACCTGTTATTACATTTACACGAAGAATTCCCTGAGATTAGAGGAGGCCTTTACAGAGACGATGCGTTATTTATCCTTAAAAGCACCTCAAATAGGAGACTTGAACTACTAATAAAAAAATTATATAAGTTCTTTAAACGGTTTGGATTAACCATCACGATAGAAAAAGAGCATAATTGTATTAACTATTTAGATGCCAATTGTAATTTAACTCATGGATTACACGAACCGTACATTAAACCTAATCCAACTTCAAATATATTAATGCACATAGCAACCACCCAAACTTTATTTTAAAAAAGATCTTGTACAGGGCATTATGAAGTGAATTTCATATATCTCGTCCAACAAAGATATTTTCAATAAATATAAGGAACACTACAGCATTGAATTGGAAAAGGCAGGTTATTGCTCGGAACCTTATAAAAATTACCCGAATAATATATATATATATATACTCATAATTATCATAATAGGAATAATAGCCAAAATATCTATAATATTAATCACAAAAACAATAAGAATACGAATATCAATAATAGTAGTAATAGTAAAAATAGTAGGAAGAACAATAAGATTCATAATAATATTAATAACACCATTAGGTATGATAACGATAGAAACACTAATAATGCAAATGATAACAATACCAAGAAAAATTATAATAATAAAAATTATTAAAATAATACACCTAAAAGAACCAATAAAGTACCTGTTAATAATTATAATATCAAAGTAAATAAAATAAATAAATCGAATAGGAACAACGTACCAAAACTGATAGCAATAGTAATAAAAATAACAATAGAAAGAATAATAATATTTACAACCATAGATTTACGATCGACAATAATACTGAGGGCAGTTTTTACACCAAAAACAAAAATATTAAAAATAAGAAGCGGAATAAAGATAACATCTAGCTAGTAATCTCCTTCGCGATGCAACTAAAAGCCAGTATAGTTAAATCTATAATGAAATTTATAAATAAGCATTTCGATATGAATACGAAATTCTCAGAAATCTTCAGCAATAAAATTAGAGTATGCCATAGCCAAACTAGCAGCCTAGCTACTATTATAGCCTCTATCAACAATAAAAAGCTTGATGCCTTCTATAAAACTAGAAAGAATAACAAAAAATGCTCGACAACCAATCGAGTATATAATAAGTAACCCCCACAAATAACTCGCCCTCTAAAAATTCGGACAACCACCTTATTAATGATAATCACCTCACCATATCATAGAGAAAGATAATCGTAATAATCTATGTGGTTGCAGAGATAAAAGTACTTGTGAATTCTTGGATAAATGTAAAACTAAAAATGTAATCTACCAATGTGATGTATTCTCCAAAAATCACAAGAAAACTTATATAGGAGCAACTAAAAATGAAATGGAACTTAGCTATAATTCCAATCGCTCAAGTTTCAGAAATAGACGTAAGGCTAACTCTACCGGATTAAGTAGTTACATCTGGGAACTGAAAGGCAATAACATTAATTATAGATTAGAATGGTGCACCCTAGCCAAACCATCTTCATATAACCTTAAAAATAATCGCCGTAATTTATGCATAAATGAGAAATTCTTTAATGTAATGGCCAAATCGGAATTACTTAATAAACAAGACGAGAAAAATTAACATGTTTACATAAAAATAAATTATTATTCTCTAAATAACGCTAATACCTACATCACAGGTTATGAGCTGAACTGCCTAATATCTGAGTACCTCCCCTAACCCTCCCTCTTATCACTGAGCATAATTTAACATCACATCACAAATTAAACTAAATTACCCCGATTAACTGAATTATCTATCTTAAGTCTACGATGTACACCAGGACATAAAATTCTCTATAATATATTCACTTTAAAGTTAGATTACTGACTAACATACCAATTGCTAGGGCTGCCACTAACATAAACATGATTAAACGATCAATTTAGTTTATCCTAGCCGACTGTATTGGTTTTTAATTATATTAACGTGTAGGTAGCCCGCGCCGCATATAGCAACATGCTATTTTTTAGATTTATATATTAATTATTATACCTTTTACGTAACCCAAATTTATACATTGTATTGCACTAACTTTTAAAAGCATCCCTAGTTTTTAACAAGAGCATAATTTGTAATCATAGGGACTTATCTACCGGTAACAAATAGCGTTATATATTACAATTAACAACACCGGATATTACTACCAGGTATAACTCATTCGACTAACACCGCCGGTCAACTAGTCATTTTCCCCACTTGCTCCATTCATCTAATTGAAGAAACGTACACACACATGGAACCCCAAAGGGTACAAAAATGTATGCCTAAAGGTTTAACGAACCTTTTCCTGTTTTTCCTTTTTCATTTAATTTCTCTTCTTCTCTTCTCTATATTCCTCCGATGAACTCTAAATGTTTTTGACGATGTTTGTTAAATGGAACGAGATAAATCCAATTTTACTTCAAAATAGCAAACTGAAACTGCTGTAAATGTTGTTGAACTACAATTATACTATGGCCTTTTAATACCAATGATCAACTTCTAATTGTTAATTGTTGCTCCATTTCTTTTTATTATCTAAATATATTAAGTCACTGTTTTACCATTTAAATTACCAACTACTGTTAACCTTATAGGAAGGCATATACATAGTGAGGTAATACACCAGTAGTGCCTAAGGAGGTAATATACCAGTAGTGCATAACCTCTAACTCATATATATATATATATATATATATATATATGTATGTATGTATATACATATGTGTTCTTTAATTTAATTAATTTAATTTAATAAAGGAAAGTGGTGGTAGTAGTAGTAGTAGTAGTAGTAGTAGTAGTAGTAGTAGTAGTAGTACAATGTACTATTACTACCAATTTTCTTTATTAATTAACTAAATCAATGGCTTACTAGTGCAAGTGACCAACTACTTCCTATTATTTTTCCTCCGGTCTTCTCTCATATAATTTAAACTACGGGTTACCCGCTGAATTACCTGCTGCCGTATACCTTTTACCAAAAAAAAAAAACAAGAAAAAACTTAAGAACGACAACGTGAGAACGTGGTACATGCAAAGTATTAATATGACGCTCAGGGACTGAAAGGAAGGATGCTTTAAGTTTCGAGCAAAATTATTCTTCAGAAACAGGAGACACAGTAAAGTCCAAGAGAAAACGAAGACGGAGGAAAAATCCACCAACAGTACACACACACACACGCACACACACACATATCTGTATCGACACATCTATCATCGATCTCTCACGAGTGGGATATTCAACAACTGGTTCAGGAGCATCCGACGGTGCAGATGTGTCTTTTCGGGTGATAAATAGATGTAATTCATTAAATAACAGTTCCGCAATGTATCTTCTCATTTCGTGTAAAGAAAAGCAGCAAATTATAGAATATATCTTCATTTATATAGAAGATAAAAAAGAAATTAACAGATGCAAAAATGAAACGAACACGCAATACAGAGAGAAAAGTATTTTCTCGCTGCATTGCGTGTTTCTTTCATTTTTGTATCTGTTATTATATTTTTGATATTCTATGTATTCAATAATTCGTGAGCGTGCATGTATGTACATATGTTTGAAGCCTTCTTCTATTTATCTCTATCATTACCGCTGCGCGTGTGTGTGTGTGTATGTACATATACATACACACACACGCAGTATTGGTTGTCAAGTGGTATTGAGGATAATAAGCACAGGTACAAAGACACGCATACACACACACACACACACACACACACACACAACACACACACACACACACATGCACACATACACATACACACATATATTCACATGAATTCAATAACAAGTTATATATTGAACACTATCAGAATGAGAACGATGCTGAATTCGTTATAGAAGTGGGCGGTCCAAAAAAATATATAAATAAATCAAGTGCCACAATAATCGTAACCTACTGAGACCAGATATTGTTTCAAGGAATCCGGATACAAATCTATTTATATGACAAATTTCCTATTTTGAAAAATTTTAACTTTAAGATCAAGTGTTCAGGATTAAAGAGAACGGGTGCCATACTAATATTTGTGAGAGGTAGAATTATTTGTTTATACCGTATATAAAAGGCGGTGTTCTAGCATGTTCACAATCTAATGACTGAAACAAATAAAACAAAACAAGAAAACCGAGAACAATTCTTCGTACCAATGTCTAGAAAGGAGTTCTGTGAAAGAGAAAAAAATTTGACATTCATAGTCGCAGGAGTGACGTGCGGTAAGTAGCTTGCTTACCAAACACATGGTTCCGAGTTCAGTCCCACTGCGTGGCACACTGAGCAATTATCTTCTACTTTGGCCTTGGTTCGACCAAAGCCTTGTGTGTGGATTATGTAGACGGAAACTGAATATATATATATATATATATATATATATATGAATATGTTTGTGTATCTGTTTGTCCCCACCACCATCGCTTGACAACCGATGTTGGTGGATTTAAGTCTCCGTAACTTAGAGGTTCACCATAAGACACCGATAGAATAAGTACTAGGCTTACAAAGAATAAGTCCTGGGGTCGATTTGTGCGACTAAAGGCGTTGCTCTACCATGGCCGCAGTCAACTGACTGAAGCAAACAAAAGAATAAAAGAATAGTTAATAATATATAGATGTATATATAAGTATATAATATATAGAAGTTTGTATAAGTATATATGAATATACCTATATAACAATACATACATACAATTATATGTATATGCATGTATATATACACACACATACATACATATATATATATGTATACATATATATTTATATATAAGTATAGATATATATAGGCCTATACATACACGCACACACACACACACATACATATATGCATATATATATATAATATATATATATATATAATATATATATATATATATAAAATAGCGTACATTTAAACACATGAGAAATTACCTATAACAGGCAATTTCTACACGCTAAGAGACAGTCAAAACGACCGAAAACCACAAAATTTAAACAATTTCAAAGGGAATGAAAAAAATCAAAACTTTTACCTTGTTTTTTACAGTTTTTTTTTCATCCTCTTTGAAATTGCTTAAATTTTGTAGTTTTCGGTCGTTTTGACTGTCTCCTAGCGTGGAATTTGTGCTCTGGTGTGGAGATATTGTGTTCGTGCGTGTGTGTATATGTATGTGTGTGTATTTGCGTCGGAGGTATGCATTGTTTTTGTGTGTGTGTGATTTTGTATATCTGTATGTGTTTCTGTGTGTGTTTGTTTTGGATGTGTTCCTGGAAGGTATGTTAGAGTATGTTGAGTTGTGGTCTGTATTTTTGAAGAAGATTATTTTCCCTATTTATTCGTGTTCGGTCAGTGGTGTTGTCCGGGCATTGGTATAGTGGGAAAATTAGGAATTTGGGGGACTTGTGTGCACAGTGATCTAAATGTCCATAAGTGGTATCTGTCTTGTGGTGGGATCCCCCAATTGTTGGGGGGGGGGAACTGACATCATTTCTCTGAGGGTAAGGCTTGTTTGCCCTATGTAATCTTTGTGGCACCCTTCATATCTTACGGCATAAAGTAAATTCTTTGATGCGCAGGTGAAGTTATTTTTTTATGACAAAAGTGTGTCCCGCCTGGAATTTGTACATTGTTCCTTCAATGAGGTGGATGCAAGTCCTGCAGTTGGAAGGACCACATTTTTTTACGGTGGGCGGTGGGCGGTGGGCTTGTGTTGGGTAATTTTGCATTGGTGAGTAGGTTTTTTAGGGATTTGGGTTGTCTTTTGCTTTTTATTATTTTATGGGTTGCGAGTACTTTTTTTAGACGTGGGTCTTGATTCAGCAGTGAAATGTTCTTGTATATAATTGTATAAGCTTCTGCATTTCTTCGATTGTGTGTTGAGAGATAGGGGAGACTATTTACTGTACCGTGAGTGTTTCGGTTTTCGTAAATCTTGGGTAGTAATTGTCTTGGCCCGTTCTATTCTATTGTCAACTAGTGGTGCTGGGTAATGACTTTCGAGAAGAATTGCCTTTAGTTCTTGGAGTCTTTTATTTCGTGTTCTATAATTTGAGACAATTGTGCTGATTCTTCTCGCTAGTTTGAAGGGGATGTTTGACTTTGTGTGCTTTGGGTGATTGGTGAACAAAGGTATTGTTTGGAATCAGTTGGTGTGTAGTGGATATCAGTTTCAATGTTGGTGTCTGTTTTAATAATAAAAATGTCAAAAAAAAGAGAGTTTGTCTTGACTATATTCCATGGTAAATTGAATATGGTTGTTGACACTGTTGATTAGGTTTTTGAAGTCAACAAGTTGGTCGAGTGTTTGGGGCCATCCACATCTGCAAATTCCGCAGCATCAGATTTCGTCACTAGTGATGACATTCGGAACAGGTTCGAATTAATTTCCTACTGTTCTTTCAGTTCACAACATGCATTCTCACTTGACTGCTTTTAATCTTCTGTGTGCAAGTGAGATACAGATTTTGCTGCAACTCCTTTCATTCGCAATCCCTCGCTTAAAATTCTTTGGCAGGAGCTCCAAGTCACACCAGTCTTAACATGTTCGTAAACTGCTCGCTGATGGTCCTCGTAGAACAAACAATTCGTTGAATTTTCATATTTTTACTCGTTCGAGTGGTCGACAGATGCCCTGCTCGTGGTTGGTCTTCGAGATACAAGTGACTGTTCCTAAAGTATGGAAAGCCGTCGTAAACTTGTGGCACAGCGTCCATGCAAGGTATCTAAGGCATGGCAATTGTTTCGGCCACCATGTTCCCCAGCAGAAAACAGAATTTCATGTAAGCACGCTGTTCCTTGTTAATTCCATCGCAAAAATCGACTAACAGGGGAGAAGCACTGCAAAATAAAGACGCATCACGTGGTAGAACGACTTCATCCGACGATGCCAACTGGCAACTGATACCTGAAGGATGCATCAAGTGGCTTCTAGCGG
Source organism: Octopus sinensis (assembly GCF_006345805.1). Taxonomy (NCBI): domain Eukaryota; kingdom Metazoa; phylum Mollusca; class Cephalopoda; order Octopoda; family Octopodidae; genus Octopus; species Octopus sinensis. Next base: position 131,140,946 of record NC_042998.1, on the reverse strand, counting down.
CGGAAGCCAGAACTACAACGTGCTTGTCCCACGGAGAATGTTTCCGGTTACTTTTGGGTACCTCCCCGTTTACATACCTACATACATACAAAAAAATATGCGCACATACATACACACGCACATGCATACATACATACATACATACATACATACATACATACATACATACATACATACATACATGCATACATCCATGCATACATACATACATACATACACACATACATGCATGCATACATACATACATACATACGTACATACATACATACATACATACATACATATATACATACATGCATGCATATATATATATATATATATACATACATATCCCCTGACATGGATCCATGTCAAAGATGTTACTGCTCCTTATACATGCTTGAAGTCTCGAAACTTACGTCACCATCCGAAATTTCGAGAAATCTAAGATACCATCAATATATGTGTAAAATCGATACACATGAAAGTGCTCTGCATTGCAAATCAAATATTCATAATTAAATTCAGAAGGGAGATATAATAATATTAGTGATAGTATTAAATATTTCAGAGATGTAACGAGAACAATTCTTCGTGCAGTATATTTGTAACTTGTGGATAGAAAGCAATAAACTCGCTCCTATTTGCGTCTCTTTATGCCATCAAAGTTTAAACTTCGGTATATTAGTTTTACAGAATGTGAATTGTTGATTAATTCCAAGGGCCTCAAGAGAGAATATATTGGAAATAAATGCATACACACAAATACACACACACACACACACACACACACACTTACACACACACATATATATACGTACACTTATAGACGTGTGTGTGTGTGGTGTGTATTTGTATGTTCCTATATTTAAATATATAAACACGTGTGTACATATGTCTGTATATCTATCTATCTATCTTTCTATCTATCTATCTATCTATCTATATCTATCTATCTATCTATCTATTTATCTATCTATCTGTCAGTCTGTCTGCCTGCCTGTCTGTCTGTCTGTATTTGTATATATTAGGAGGAATAAATATATATTACATACCATACAAGAAAAATAATTGATCTACTGATAATACATTCTCTTCAACAAAAAGGAAAATAATAATCAAATGTCCTGTGCTAGTTTTGACCTACTTCAACAACGGGGTGAAAGATGATCTTTAAGAATTTATAATTTTTGGAAACTGATGTTTTTGCAAAAAGACAGCATGATTTTCTGGAAGCAAGAAGACAATTGTGGACATTGTACACTTTTACACGCACAGATGCATGCGTGAAGAGGAGTACAATACTAACATGAAGTGTGCACTCTTTAGGAATTGTGCCTGCTACATCCCATCATGCATCGAAAGCAACGCTCTTGAAATCCCAAAGAAGGAGACAGCTACCAAATACCTCATGAACAATCGGAACATCGAAGTACTTTATCTCCTAAAACCTAATCACAGATGTCGATGACGTCAATCTTCAGTGGAAAACGTAACGTGTTACACGTGTTAACGTGTTATCGATGATCATAGGGACACAAGGTAATGTTAGTAAATCCCTTTGGGAAAGCTAGAATATTCAAGTAAAGAAAGACACTGGCTAACAAGCGCTTTGCAGATAAAGATAAGTGAAACAGAGTAAAACCACGCACTACATTCTTAAATATCAATTTGTGAAAATTATTGCTGTTTTTATTTAAATCCACCTTATGTAAATTTTGTTTCATTGTTAGAAAGCATCTCCCGCCTTCTCTCTCTCCCCTATCTCTCCCTCTCTCCCTTATCTCTCCTTCTCTCTCTCTCTCTCTCTTCGTCCCTCTCTCTCACCACCCATCTTACTCTATTTCTCTCTCTCTTTTTCTCTTTGTATATATATATATATAGGGGTTGGACAAAATAATTGAAACACCTTCAAATTTCAAACAAATTTATGTTAATGTGGGGTAGGACCAACTTTGGCAGTAATTACAGCTTGAATTCTACGAATTATGAACTCTTACAAAGTTTGAATTGTTTCCAAAGAAATTTTTGTCCATTCTTCAGCTAAAACAGTCTCCAGTTCTTGTAGTGATGATGGTGGAGGATATCGACTCCTTACTTGTTTTTATAAAATGCGTCATAAATGTTCAATAATATTGAGATCTGGGGACTGTGGTGGCCGGATAAGATGTTCAACTTCACTAGAATGTTCGTCGTGCCATTCAGTAAGAATTTTAGCTGTGTGAATTAGTGCATTATCATCCTGAAAGATTGCGTTTCCCTCCGGAAACTGTTCCGCAACCATAGGATGAATTTGATACGATAAAATGCTTAAATAGTTTCGAATATTAATTCTGTCGTGAAGGGAAACCATTGGGCCAGCAGATTTCCAAGATATAGCCCCACATATCATCACAGATCCTCCTCCATGTTTAACAGTTGGAAGAGAGCAGCCTGGATCAAATGCTTCATTTGGCTGTCTCCACATGTATACTCGGCTGGTAATCGAAAATGAGATAAAGAATGACTCGCCCGAGAAAATGAGAAAATGCAGGATGAATTTGATCAGATATAATGCTTAAATTGTCTTGAATCATTCTGCCATGATTGGGCCGATGGATTTCCAAGATATAGTCCCCACCCCAGATCATCACAGATACTCTTCTATGTTTAACAGTTGGAAGAAGGCAGTCTGGGTCATATTTATTTTGGCTGTCGACACACGTATACTCGGTCGGGGGTCGGACATAAGGTTAAGAATGACCCGTCCGAGAAAATGACATTCTTCCACTGCTCTAGAGACCAATTCTGTAGGTTTTTACTCCACTCTAAATGCTTTGCAACGTTTGTTTTTGAAAGTAGTTGTTTTCTGATTGCAATCTTCCCCTGAAACCCGGCTTTGTGCAGCTCCCAGCGAACAATTTTTGTGGAAACTCTGCTCTCGAGGAGGTTATTAAGCTCTGCAGCAATTTTGGGAGCTGTACTTTTGTGATCCTTTCTAGCAATTCGTGTAAGAATCCGACGGTCCCTATCTGAAAATTTTGGTTTTCTTCCGGATTTTTGCTTCGACGAGGAGGTTTTTCCCTCTTTCTCAAAGGCTGTCATTACTTTT
>NC_042998.1:131122876-131135376 GCF_006345805.1 Octopus sinensis | reverse complement strand
AAATATATTATTGGGAATTGGTTGCGTTAATTATTGGTTGTCGCAAATTGTCACATTACATGTATATATATACAATCTTCGGTATATATATACAGCCTTTTGACAGCAAAAATTAGAATGGCTTTTTTATACATCTCAGAATATTTTAAGTATAAGGCGAGAATATGTTTTACTGACCTGTTGGGATTAGCAGAAAGGCTGAACTGAGAGAACAAGGAAGTAGCCAATGTGGTGTATACTTCCCCTTTATGCATGAATGATTTTGGGGTTATCAGGAGGTTAGTATGCGGGTGTGAGTAGATGTGTTCGTGCCCGCTGGTCAGATAGCGTCTGTTTGTCAACACATATATACACACACACACACACCACACACACAACAACACACACACACACACACATAGTAAACAAACACACACCACATACAAACAACACACACACACAGAACACACACACCCACACACACACACACACACCCACACACACACATATATACACACACACACATATATATATATATATCTATATATATATATATAATATATATATATAGACAATGCATATACATATATACACTGCACACATACACACACACACACAACACACACACACACACACACACACACACACATATATACACACACACACACACACACATATATACACACACACACACATAACATACATACACAATGTATACATATATATACACGCAATGCACATACCTGTATTCACGCACATATAGCACACCTACAATATACATATATACACATATACATATAAATAGTGTTTACATACACATACATAGATGTACCACATATACCCACAATACACATACATACAACGCATACACATACACGTACGCATACATATAATGTATATATACACACACACACACATATATACACACACACACACAACACACGCACACATACATACATAATATAAATATCACACAAATACACCTAGCATATATATACACACATACAATATACACATACAGCATGTAAGCAATATACATACACAATATATGCATGCAATATACATACGCAGTACATACATATAATATATATATATAGACAATGCATATACATATATACACTGCACACATACACACACATATATATATATATATATATCTATATATATATATATATATATATATTTTAAACACACACCACACACACACACACCCACACACACACATATATATATATATACTATATATATATATATATATATATGTTCAGCAACAATTTAGATTCAAATGTGTATGGTACTGAATTTAGATGCACCAGAATTTTGTATGGTGTTACCCATAAAAATATGCGGGGTGATTATAATCAAAAAATAATAAGCAACAAGAATGAATCCCGTAATTTAGTACAATTGTTTCATACTACAACATTTTATTAAAAGCTGTAAATATTACAGCAGATTTAAGATGCTGAGTAATCTTCAGCTAAATTTTATATACGTTTTCCAATAATATAAAGTTTTCAAATCAAGTGATAACATCTTAGGGAAGGTAAATATACAGATAAAGATGTAGATATGAATCATAGGAACATGAAGTCGTGTAGTTGAGAGATATGTATATATGTATATATATATATGCATATATATAGATATATATGTATATATAATATAATTCGAGACAAAATCACTGATTTGATACTGATTAGAAGATCGAAAATCCACCTGAAGATTGTCGGAGCAGACATGAAACATTTGTAGTGGCGGTTTATTTAATTTATATTAAAATTTTATGTATTGATTAAGTCTTTCCTTGTTTGGTTTTAAAATAGTGGTTTTGTCTCGAATTATATTATATAATATTTTACTATAAAATTGGATTTAACCCTAAATCTGATTTTTCCCTGTAATTTTGGATTCATTCCCTAATATTTATTATATATGTATATATATATATGTATATATATATTCTTTTATTCTTTTACTTGTTTCAGTCATTTGAGTGTGGCCATGCCGGAGCACCACCTTTAATCGAACAAATCGACCCCGGAACTTATTCGTTGTAAGCCTATTATCTATTCTATCGGTTCCTTTTGCCGAATCGCTAAGTGACGAGGACGTAAACACACCCACGTCAGTTGTCAAGTGACGTACACAAATACATACATACATACATACATACATACATACATTCATACATTCATACATACATACATTCATACACACACACACACACACACACACACACACACACACACACACACATATATATATATATAATAAAAAAAGAAGAGCACATGGAAAGTATTAATAAGGCACTCAGAGAAGGAAAGGTCGAATTTCATAGACTGATAGAAATCACTTATAAGAATTAAGGTATTTCTACCAGTCTATAAAATTCGAGCTTTAGCTGTCTTCTTACATTTCACTTCCACTAAATATATCTACTTCCACGCCTTTAATCATTATTCCTATTCGCCTATTGGACTATATTTCTCCATTTAAAAATGGAATTAATATATTAGTTTCTTTATACAAAGTGGAAGTATTAATAGTGAAACCTATTAAAACTGAAAGTATTATCTCATATTTCAATAGAGGTGTTATTGTTTCACTTTTGACACGTAATACTGAAATAGTGTAAGAGATATGAGATTGCCCCGGGCTCGCATTAATCAAAAAGTTGAACATTTTTTTAGCCCATGGCACTGCATGCACCCTAAGTAAGGCACGTGTAAAATTTGAAGGATATCGGTAGGGTAGTTCTCGAGTTTTAGTGATGCACACATACAGATAGACGGACATACAGACAGGCAGACACACAGACATACAGACAGACAGGCACACACACACACACACACACACACACACACACACACGCACGCACGCACATTCTCAGTTTTATATAAACAGATGTGTATATACGTATACATACGTAAGAGTATATATAGGTATACAAAAATATACACAAACATATACTTAAACATATATCGCTTTATATGCTTTCATTATCAAAAAACAAGGGAACGTTCATCATCCTAAAAACAGTATAATATAATTCAAACCAGTTCACACGTTGGAACATCCCTAGTCAATCTATATCCGTGATATACCATGTATATGGATCTTTGTAAGACAAGACACTAGACCAGTCTTCTTGGAATTTGTGATTCCGGCCAATTGGTTTGAGGAGTGACAGTCAAAGAATGGACTGGAGTTCGTATAATTCTTTAATGTAATGGGCTGATGTGCGAATACTGTGATGAAGCGAAGAGTGTTGGGAGGGATTCTACAAATCCCTTTTTCATACGAGAAGTCAAAAATTATCTGCACTTTCACCATAACATATCATTATTATTGTCACACTACCTTCTGCGTATGCGTGCTTATAGTTGATCCTATTGTGGTCACGTGATCGATGTTTGAGCCTGATCGAGCCATTTTTCTTTCTGGCTTTACAGTGTAAGCATGGCCGCTCGACTAGCAATGTGCACCAAAGAAGATAGGGAGTAATGATCCGATTTTTCTGGTCGAAAGGTGTGTCACGTGCTGAAATTCATTGGAGGCTTTTAGCATAATACGGGGATAGTGCACTAACGCATAGACGTGTGTATGAGTAGATCGAGAAGTTTAAAAGTGGCCGGACAAGCGTGACGCACGAAGAGGGAGCAGGGTGCCCGTCAACCACACCACTGACGAGAAGATTGAGCAAGCTCGAGAGATGGTAATGGTGAACCGGTTCACCATTACCATCTTACCGATCACTGCTCTTTGTTCTTCTTTGGTGCATATTGCTAGTGGAGCTTACATGCTTATACTGTAAAGCTAGAAAAAAATGGCGTGATTAGGCTCAAACTTCGATCACGTGACCGCAATAATATCAACTGCATGCATGCATGCGCAGACGGCCGTGTGACAATAATAAAAATGTTATGGCGAAAGTGCGGATAATTTTTGACTCCCCCTCTTATATAAAGCTTAATACCGATGATTCCTTTCATTGTTCCTCGAAAAGTTCAGCTGTAAGCTACAAATAGGATTGTTCACAACATACCTTCCGAATAACAATGGGGAATAGTATGCCAGCATTACTTTTCGTGGGCAAATTCTTATTGGCCAGGATGTTATTTGCTTAAACTGTTGCGGATTAAAAACAGCCAGTTTCCTGTATTCTATGAAAAGATACTGAACTTTCGATTATGAAAAGCTATCATGACTAACGCATCCAAATTTTGCGAAATTATATTTTTTCGCATCGCTGTTATCAAGTGATTCTATGGTATTGTACATAAAATAACCTGGGAATTCATAGAATCCAAATTCATGGATCGTTATACCTCTTTTTGAATACCTGAACAACAAAACATAATTCAAAATGAATAAGACCTTGACATTTGACTGTAGGATAGTAATGAACGCTAAGAAAAAAACCCTATCATGCTATAAATCTTATATCAGAAAGGTACGTCTTTGGTGATCTGGATGGTACCATCGTGGAATATTGAATTCCGTTGACACCCATAGCTGAAAGCTGTAAGGGATGTCGGTTTAAAAATCATATGGAATATGAAGTGCCTCACCATGATTTAATTTAGAAAAGATTATTTAAGAAGGCTGGTAGCAATGATGTAACTATAAGTAGTAATTGAATTATGACTAACATCTTAGATATAGCGCTAAATTTTAATTTAGGGAAGCATTATTCATGTGGTGAGCCAACTATATACATGAAGAAAAGTTCCAATAATAACCCACTGTAAATACTTATATCCTGGCTGGGATCAGAGGGAAACACTTCAATATATCCTCGGACCGAGAAATGTAAACAGAGCTGCTTTCCATGTTAATGATCTACTAACTAGGAGTGACTTACGTAGGAATTTCTCTGGTGAAGCTTAATCCCATTCAATTCTTACGAGATGAGAACCAGATAAAAGAAAGTAATATAGTTTTTTCCACCACGAGATACATACAATAAACATAGCCTCGACATCTCGTTAGTCCTTCTTACATGGTCAACCCTAGATAATATATAACTGTCAACAAAGGATATTTCTTCTAAACAATTTACAAATATCCGATAACCGTGAGCTAAATGACCCAATTTAATAGATTTAGGATCCGATGAACTACGATAAGTAACTTTTCTTGAAAACATGGTTGTCAAATGTTGGATTGGACAGTCTTCTTTACGTTACAGAAGTCATCTTCCTTTATAACCTCGAGCATACTAAACCTGTGATCCGTCTTGATCATTAAGAATCAGCATATCTGAGATATCCTTCGGTCATGCCTGACCATGGGATTGCGCCTAGGAAGTTACCCTCCAAGGCAAAGTCGGGGCAAGGTTGTATATGGAAGACCAGCAGTCATCAATGCATACCGGCCTCCCCTCTCCACGCCACCAGTGTTATCCAAGGGAAAGGTAAAGGTCGATACAGCTTGGCACCTGTGACGTCGCAACTCATTTCTACAGCTGAGTGAACTGGAGCAACGTGAAATAAAGTGCCTTGCTCAAGAACACAACACGCAGCCCTGTCCGGGATTCGAAATCACGACCTTGTGATCGTAAGCTCTAACCACTGAGCCATGCGCCTTCACAAGAATCAGCATAACTAGGGCACAATGTGATACCATTATATATTCATATATCGTTTGAAGGATAACACGAATATTTTAATTGTGTGTCACTATTGAGTGCTTTTTCTTTATCTAAACAAAGAGCAACACACAGGCGCGCGCGCACGTAAGGGAAAATTGAAGGTCGCATGTTCATTCTTTTCTGTTATTTATGGAAAGCATAACAGAATATGCTATTATTAGATACTCTCAATCCATTATTAACTCAGCTTACTAGCGCACATATTAGTTTTGCAGTACATGCTTTACCTATGTCTTTGAACAAGGCATGAAAAGTTTCACACTTTATTAGCTGCAAGATGAATTGAATCTTCTTACGATATTTTGTATTTTAAAGTTTTGCTTGCTGAAGTTACACATCTGTATACTTCCTCAAACATACACACACTTAGTTACGTATACATAGATCCGACACCCATTGCTTACAACGTGATGATATTCGAAATATTTTTGCCTGGTCAAAGGGTAATCGGATGGCAAATTGCGATGTCTGTAGTTTGTATTAATTTTTCAACAAGACAACTTCGAAAATACTTTCTCAAATGGCTTCATTTCCTGTCACTGTCAATAAGTTCAACTTAACTTTGTCACCTGCTCTTTATATCTGCGCGTGTGTGTGTGTGTGTGTGCCTCCGTGTGTATGTCTGTGTGATAGTATGTGCATGTCTAATTAAAATGTTTAATGAGATCTTCTACTATAAAATACGTAACGGTAAGTGTTTTAGTTCCGCCAGTTTTATCTTTGATAAGAAATATTCTATGGCTTCCACATTAACCACCACTTTTCAATAGGCGCTATACTGTGTATTTGATATTCCCAATGAACATGGAAAGAATCGGTGCAGCACAATAATTTCATTTTATTTTAAATTTTACTATTGTTATAAAATTTAGTTTATTTTATGGGCTTGTTACCGGAAGAAGCACCGAGTTTTGACCTCATAAGCGAAAGGGAAGGATAAGGTTACCTAAAAGTCGGAAATCTAGTTCGAATTATCATGCAACAGGGTAGAATCTGCCAAATGCACTAAGGAGGCAGATGATATTTACTGATTCGAAATGGAGTCTATAAAAAAATGCAACACCATAGGTACTCAGCATTATGCAGAATAATGTCGGTACATAAACTTTTGTTCACAAAAAAATGGAAAATTATCTTATGTAAGGTGGGCAAGTAACTACATGTGCCGGAATGGAATTGCCGAATGTTATAAGATGTCAATGTTCAAAGGGTCAGACTTAGGATATGTGTTATCCGTATGGATATGTATAAATATTTGCATGTATGTAGAATGTGTTATGCTATACTCATGACAGCAAAGGGATTTTATATCTCTAAGTTAGAAATCGATCTATAGTCAGCCCTTTTTAAAAAATAAATCTTTGCTCAGTTTCCTCGCTTTCAACTCACGCTAATGGAGTACATAATGTAGTTTTCAGAGCAATTTGGCGTCTATTTCTAGTATGTGGTGTTACTCATTAGTACCCTTATTATAATTATATTTATATAATTATATATTTGTATTAATTGTTACTTATATGGCTTTTATTACAGCTGCCTACTTGATAAAATCTTAACTATATATATATATATATATATGTGTGTGTGTGTGTGTGTGTGTGTGTGTATACATATATATGTATATATATTTGTGTGTATATATATACATGTGTGTATGTATCTGTATGTATATATAATATATATATAGTTGGATGATTTGGTATAGCATATTATAGACAAACGAGTTTAATGCAATAGCATTTACTACGGTTTCTCACTGATTGTTTTAGCTGTCCATGCACTATCATGTAAAGATACTATCGAGGTATGAGAAAAAGAATAACGCAGGGAGAGGACTAAAAAATATATTGATAACTTATGTGATGCTTCTTTTTACTTTAACTATGCCAAATGTAAAAAAAAACTCAAAAACATATAATTTTCTGTGCAATATCCACAGGATGTTTTATCTTTTATTTATCGTTTGATTTCAAACTCTAATTTCAGTCCATATGACAGAAATGCCATTCCAGTTGAAAAATTCCATTAACCTCTAACATTTACCAAATTTTCCGAATCTATATTTGAAGTTTCCTATTTTGCATAAAACACATTTGCAATTCTGGGAAGTAAAGGCAAAACGTGTGTATGTCCATGTATGTGTGTGTGCGCGACACGCGTGTGTGTCTGTGTGTGTGCGTGCATTCGCGCGTATATGTGTGTGTGTGTGTGTTATGGGTAGGTGGCTGTGCATTAACTCGTTTATGCATATGTATATGTGTGTGTACGCGTATATGGCTTCATGTGTGTATGAATTTGCACATATTTATACGTACTTGCGCGCACACAAACAAACACGCACACGAACGCACGTGCAGACAGACACACGCACACATGCACATAAACACACACACACACACACACACACACACACACTTGTATATCCTCCTTGGTCGCTCAATATGACCGCGAACACAAAGTTCTCGATAAACTAATCTTTATCATTATTATTATTACCATTATTATTATTATTATTATTATTGAGTGAGTGATCAGAGCATGCCATCAAAGTGACACTGGGGTAAAATATACGAAGCCCAGTATACCCATCATGACTACCCGTCTGATAAGGGTACACCAGGCACATGCATCACAACCATATGTGCGCGACATGGTGATCTCATATCAAGATAAACAGCACATGACCTTGCAGATGGAGCCCAGTTAGAATTTTCTTCAGATCGAGTAACCCATCCCGTTCAAAATGTCCCTGCATAAGGGTTGTTTAAGGATGTTGAACGAAACACCCATGTTTCCAGAGGTGAATTATTCAAACCCAAAGAATCCCTCTCAACACATGCCTATGATACCACCCCCGACTACTTCTGCTCGTGATCAGAGATGCACATATCGTCAGCCACTAAGGGACATGCTCAAATGGTTAAGGTCAAACAAATGACTAGCAAATCTGTGGTATTGAGCAGAATATTTGCTGTAGCCCATCTTTTATACCAAGACAAAATATGTACATAATAACACTTCCAATCAGTTAAGATCAGAAGTCCTGAAAGCCACTGCCTGGTACTGCATCAGGGCATTGAGGTACTATATCAGGGCATGGTACTGCATCAGGGCATCCATTATTATTATTATTATTATTATTATTATTATTATTATTTTATTATTATTATTATTATTATTATTATTATTATATTATTATTTTATTATTATTATTATTATTATTATTATTATTATTATTATATTATTATTTTATTATTATTATTCTATGTTTGACTTTTGCCTTATGTCTGTACAAGTTGGCTCCAAGTCTCACCCAGAGACCTCAAGAGACAACAGGTTGGAAGTTCTGTGCCATATATTTGGGGTTTTTTTGGGTTTTTTTTGGTGTTGTACTAATGAATGTCTAATACATAAAAATAAAAAAATAAATAAATAAATTTAAAAAAAAGTAAATAAATAAAATAAAAATTAAAATAAATAAACAAAAAAGTTTGTTTTAAACCTTGGGATTACATAGAGAGTATTTTGCGTAGGATATGAGCAGTTCCCGTGAGCACTATCTTTTGAATTTCTGCCATTTTGGGGTTTCCTGGTATCTGAGTTAGGTAGCAATCAGTCCCTTTCGCTATCATTCCCAGGGCACCTATGACAACAGGTATTGTTTTAGTCTTCAGGTTCCACATTTTGCTGATTTCTATTTCAAGATCTTTATACTTGCTCAGTTTTTGGTAGGTCTTGACAGATACGTTTATATCGATTGGGACAATGAGGAGGCATGTTCTTTGTCTGAAGTCTTTCAATATAATGTCTGGCCTATTTGCATCTATCTTCCTGTCAGTTTGAATGGTGAAGTTCCAGAGGAATGTGGTCATTTTCAAGCACAGGAGGTGGATTGTGTTCCCACCAGTTTTTTTCATGGGGCAAATCCAGGTTTTTGCAAATTACCCAGTGAATATATTGTGCAGCTCTATCATGCCTACTGAGGTACTCTGTAGGCGCTAGAAGACTGCATTTGGAGACAACATAGTCAATGGTTTCATTTTGGTGTCGGCATACACGACATGTTGGGCTACTGCCGTTCTTTAATATGTTGGCTTGGTAGTTTCTTGTTGGTAGGCATTGATCTTGAGCTGCTATGATAAACCCCTCTCTTTCAGATTTTAAGCCAGAGGCCATTAGCCATTGATGGGTCAGGGATTTGTCGATATCTGCATTATTCGCTCTCTTTGGGTATTTGCCATAGAGAGGTTTTTCTTGCCATTTATTATTCAGAATATCTAAGGCCGCAGTTTTGGCACGGGTTTTCATGCGCCTAGCTTTTTCTGTGCTTGTTTCTTGTATATCTATCTCTAATTACGAAATTGGTTGTTTTCGGAATTCACTTAGATATTCCTTTGCCTGTTTTGTTACTGAGTATGATGCTTTCTTGTTTACATGTTTTGAGACAAGTTTTAACATCCAGTCCTCAGAGTTTTTCAGGTAGGTGTCTAGGCCAATTGTAGCAATCTTCATTGATATTGCCAGTTGCAAAAGACCACGGCCTCCCTCTTTTCTTGGCAGATAGAGTCGTTCTGTATCTGCCTTAGGGTGGTGCATTCTATGCATTGTCAACAGTTTCCTTATTTTTCTGTCGAGCTGACATATTTCAGTAATTGACCAGTTAACAATATTGAAACTGTAAGTTATTATTATTATTATTATTATTATTATTATTATTATTATTATTATTAATATTATTATTATTAATATTATTATTATTATAATTATTATTATTATTATTATTATATTATTATTATTACTAGTAGCAGTAGTAGTAGTAGTAGTAGTAGTATCATCATCAGACAGGTGTATTTCTCAGGTGTATTTTTTACAGAAATACACCTATCTGCTGACATACATGATGCGGAGATACACATACCAATGTATACTATCTTCCGTACAGATAGAAGAAAACGAAGTCACGGTGGAGTTGCAATGTACATCCGCGATGATGTCAGAGCATTAAGCCGAACTCGAACTCGGTGTGTGACACACACATAGTACACCTAAAACAACTTGTTATAGGGGCTTGCACACTATATCGCCCACCTGCTGTCTCAAATCTTGATGGAAAACTTGAGGAAAGCCTCAGTGCGATAAAAGAAGTACTAACACAATTGGATCAACGTAATAATATATTCCTGATGAGTGACTTCAACTTCCCCAACATCAGGTAGCCTGAGGGCAGCATAACCCCAGGAATAACGCAAAAAGAGCGAAATCAAGCAGAATCTCTACTTGATCTTACGAAAATGCTATTCATAGAGCAGATCATGCTCTCTCCAACCAGGTACGAAAATATCCTGTATCTCTGTTTTACAAAGAGGGTGGGAATTATCCATTACGTAAATATATCACCGACAATATTCTCAGACCATAACATGATAGAAGTGACAATGTATGACCCAGAATTAACTAAAGGTAAACCCCGCACAAGTGGCGCTCAATATCTATCCTACCTAAATTTCTAGAAGGCTGACTGAAAGTCACTTGAAAAAGAGATACTCCAATATATTAATGTCAATAATGCGAGCTATATGCATTAAATATGCCCCAGAGAAGAGAGCCAATACACACAAAAACATCATTCCCGATACAGTAGAATATTCATGCGGTGGAGAATAAAGATCTTGAATCGTTTAAACAAACACCTCAATTATAGTATGAGATCACACCTGACAGAGGAACAACAGCTAAACCAGTCAGTTGTAGATGTGATATACCTCGACTTTGCCAAGGCCTTCGACAAGGTTGATCATGACATGATATGTCACAAGCTGCGATACATTGGTATTACTGGGAAACTGGGAGAGTGGCTGCATCACTTTCTGACGGACAGGAGTCAGACAGTTGTAGCCAATGATGCTTACTCAGAAGAGACACCAGTTCTCAGTGGAGTCTCACTACTATTTGTGGTGGCCCTCTCAGAGGTACAGTCATCAAATCTGACCAGTTATGCTGACGACACAAAAGTATCGCAGGCAGTTAGGAACCCAGAAAACATAATAAAACTGCAGAAAGATCTGAATAAAATATACAAATGGGTAACAAAAAATAACATGCAAATCAATGCTATGAAATTTCAGGCACAGATGATATACGTCCAAAATAATAGTGTACCAATAGATAAATATAAAAATATATAAAGTATGATTATTTGAAAACCTTGAAATATCTTACGATCGTTTCATGAATGTATTACCTCTCTAAATGAAATCTAAAACTGATAATCATTATCAGATAATATATCCACTCGTCAGAGAAAAAGTTGTAATCAAGCACAAATATAAAGCGCAAGTAAGGAACCTTGCCTACCACTGCACAAGACCACCGCAATCAGCAGACTCGGGATGCTCTCCCCTAACGCCTGCGCAGTCGTCACGCCAATATTTTTACTAAATGTTGGGGGCCTGTTGCATCACAATAATAAAGGCAAAACTTTTTTACTGAGAGACCTTGCTGCATGTAATTAAGCCCTTTGCATAGCACTCGTGGAAACTCATCTGAGCCCTGATATAGAGGATGCAGAAGTATACTTACCAAAATATACCATACTGCGAACAGACAGAAGAGAAAGGAGCCATGGTGGAGTTGCTGTATACATTCCTGATGACCTCACACCCCAGGTCTTACAGTCGTACTCAAATTGTATCCATAAGACAACACAATATAGTCATATGCAATACATATCGCCCACCGGATGTTCCAAACCACATAGGCAAGTTTGAAGACTGCCTCATAAGAACTAATGAAATTCTCATAAAACTGGAACACAATGTGAGCGTATTTCTTATGAGTGATTTCTAATTCCCCACTGTCAAATGGC
>NC_042998.1:131100376-131117876 GCF_006345805.1 Octopus sinensis | reverse complement strand
CGGCAACGAGTGAGATTATTAATGCTATTTCCTCAGAAATTAACAAAGCAGTGCCTATAGAAATCTGCAGGCAGGTGTGTTCAAATATCAAGAAAACGGTTACCAATGAGGTCAACAAATCATTTTGCAAGAACATAAGCAAAAGTGTGACATTTCAAATCTGTCAAATGGTCACCAAAGAGATCAGTGAAGCCATTGCCATCGATATAGCTAAGGCCGTCATTCAGGGCATTAGTAAAGCCATTACCTCAGAGATAAGCGAAGCAGTAACTAACAAGATCAGTAAAGATATTGCAATGCAAGTCAGTTTATCGGTTGCAACAGAGATCTGCAAAGCTGTAGGACTGAATGTTATTCAAAACTGTGATGCAGAGAGACGCAAAATCGTGGATATCACTAGGTCTGTGTCATTGATGATTAGTAATGCCGTAACATTGGAGATTAGTAGAGCGGTTGCTAAAGAAATCAGTAAAGCCGTTACGATAGGAATATGTAAAGCTGTCACATTGGAAGTCAGCAAAGTAGTATCACTGCAAATTAGCACAGCTGTTATTATGGAGATAAGCACTGCAGTCACGAAAGAAATTGGTAAAGTGGTTGCTATGGAACCTACCGAGAAAACAGCTACAAGAATTTGTAATAATGTCATACGAGGTATTACAGATAGTGTTTCTGTTGCGATTAATGAAGCTGTTACCAAGTCAATCCTCAACCTCACTCTCATAGACGTAATTGAAAGCGTTGCTGTAGACAACACTTACGACATTCTCAAAGATATTGACGCTATATTCGACAAAATGTGGTTCTACAGACTTATTGCCAATCAACTCCACGAATAGACTTCAATGTAAGCACTTTATTAACTTTATATTTTAACACATTCATACAATTCATACACCACTCAGTAGCGCACACACTTTTATTCTTTGCAGTGTATATAGTTTTTTTATCTTCATATGTTCCATGCTTATGTATCTATGGCTTTATTTCTATACTCGATACTCGAAATTGATGAGTGATAATTATTGTTGGTGTCCTAGCTATTGCTGCTTAACTAAGATAAAAGGCATCAGAGTTATTGCTACTCAATGTTTTTTCTATACCCAAAGCTGTTGTGCCCAATGGGACCCCATTTTTATATAAATGATCAGCTGAGGTTGATGATCTATAAGGTTTTGCGAAGGCATGTTTTACTTCATAGCTACATAAACCACGTGTGTCTAAACATCAAAAGGTTTTGATGTCAATAATTGATACACATCAGCTTTAGTGCAGTCAGAGCAAGTATAAGAATCGGTAACAAACTTCGTTTGATGACAGATTCTTCAATAGATGTATAACTCTCAATAAATGTAGAGAAATGTGCCAAATTAAGAAATCTGTTGATTTTATTTATTGTATTTACTAATGAGTGACTGACGGCTTCAAACTTTAGGAAGAAGTCGAGAAACAGAAAGTTGGGAGTACATTTAAACCTCGGATGGGACGAAACTGGTAAACAAAATCCCCCTAGCTGTCTTTTAGTGTTTACTTAGGAATATCAAGTAGAATATGTAAACTTTTGTACATGGTTCTTGCGAGTAATTGTTTAGAATCGAGTTTTAGAGTTTTACTTATATTCTAGTATTATGAATTCTAATTAGAGTCCCTCGTATTTCCAGTTCATATAACAAGTATAGGAATGTCGTAAAGAGAAATTCAAAAAGTGAAAAACATCAGCGGATGGATAATCGGAATATCGTAGTAAGGCACGCACTTGCCACGAAAGATGTTGACGACTGTGTGAAGGGCGGACTGAGAGTCACATGGAAGATGAGTTGCCCTATCTTTTTATTACAGTCCGTCATCAATACTTATTTGAGGGGTTAAGAATATCCAAAATTGCTTGATGTCTATGATACACCATCTATTTGTACAGCAACTGTAGGAACAAAATCATTGCTAACTAGTCTTGTAATTTTTCTGTTAAGTTCCATCGTTAGGGTTATCAGCAAAAACTTGCAGACATTTATCTAATTGCCAACAATTTTAGCAATATTCTTTGTAGTGAACATTAGTAAACATTAGTATGATTGTTGGAATTTCTTTATTCTCACATGTATTCTCAGTTTGCTTTTCTTCTAACAACATCAGTTCTCGTTAGATAAATATTCACCGTGGGACAGAAAACAAGTAAAACACATCTTTAACGCAACCCCATTTGCATCAGCCACATTATTCTGAACATGATGTAAGATATTCTTCTTGTGGAAAACAAATCATGGATACTTTCTGTCCATAATATTTGTCTACCTATGCATCATAAAGCTGTCCCATTTTGAGAATCCCGTTAAATATATGAAAAATAGATGAGATGCACTCAATTTTCTCTCTCACATTCTTGCTGCAATTTTCCTATCATCCTAGAATGACTGTTATTATTAAATATATACTGTATATATGAGTATGTATGTATGTATGTATGTATGTATGTATGTATGTATGTATGTATGTATGTATGTATGTATGTGTGCATGGTGGTTATAGTTTTCAGATTATTACCTATTTACACTGAAAGGAGACTTTTGGCTAAGTAGAACGTGTAGCTTTTAAATTCTCAAAACGTATCCGAGCGTGAAATACCTCTTTCCCAGCATTTCTGGACATACTTTAATTTTCCTCATACACCAATACACACACACACACACACACACACACACACACACACACACACACACACACACACACACACACACACACACACACACACACACAAACACACACACAAACACACACACACATACAATGGTCTTCTTTCACTTTCCGTTTACCAGATCCACTCACAAAGGGTTGGTCAGCCCGAGGTTATGCTAGAGGTCACTTGAGGAAGGTGTCACCCAGTGCGTGCACGTATGAGTTTATGTGTTTATGTAATCATTTATGCGTGTTAGCCCAAAGGCTGTAGTCAGGCTGAGACACAGACTGAATTCTCATCAATTCAATGGCCATGCCTTTGTGATTGACCTTTGGTGAAGCTGGGAGTTTGATATTGTTGCCATCTTTTGAGTTTCTTACCATGATGTAGGTTCATTTAGGAACTGGGATAGCAGAAGTTCAAGTTTTTCTAACACATCTACCCTCACTCCATGCAGATATCTCAGACGTTTTTGGCAAGATATTAAAAAGCTGTGGGGCTTTGAATATTAAGCTGTTGCAGTACCTGGTCCTTACTTCAGAAGGGATAGGTGGGATCTTTGTAACAATGTATTGATTCTAGTTCGGAGGCTGGTATAACCCTTGATGTCAAAGTTAGGTGCTAGCCTCTGTAGGAACTTCCAAATGTATATCCCCGCATATGTCACCCGTCTTTGCTCCAGGGAGTGCAGTCTTAACATTTTCAGTCTCTTCCAGTGTGTCAGTTGTTACGTTGATACAATCTTCCTGGTGTATCAATTGTAGACTGTGGGATTAACACATTTGAAAACAGTAATCCATGCGGCTGAGAACTAACGTCCTCCATAAAACCAGCATAGATTTCTGGTCCCTTGTTCTGAAAGGTCTTAGAATCCATCTGTCCATTCGCCTGCATATCGTCACCATCTTGGCGATATGTACATGAAATGAGGCGCTGTTGCTCATGTGTATCACACAATATGCTCCAGAGCATAGTTGTTGCTGCATGTTATCGTAAACGTATGCGTATTTTTAAATTTAAAACTGCGAGTCTGTCGCGTGATTCGTGTTTCACGTCATTCAGGTTTCAGTCAAGAAACCTGGGAATTCTGAAGATCGTAGTGGGGTGAGATTCGAGTCGCTAGACAAACTCTGAGCTCCGTTTCCGAAAATACAGGAAAAGAAAAAACGACATACCATAAGCTCTACAGAATATATTGCGCACTCCTCTCTGTTTCGCTAGACATAAACCAACGTACATATATTCAAAATGTTTGTGTGTAAAAATGAAATCGCAAAAACGACAATCGTTTGAAGCTGCAAATATATAATCAGTGGAAACATCAAGACGGGAATTGTAAAGGAGTGCTATGAAAAAAAAAAAAAAGAACATAAAGGTGTGAAAAGTAGACAAAAATTATTTAGTGAAAAGGCACTTAATTTGACTACTGTGTTTCATAGGTATAGTTCCACTGATCGTCAGAATTAAATTTCGGTTAGTACCGAAAATTTTTATTACAGGTGTTCAGAAAATACGTGTCATATGTTTTAGCACACAACGTTTCAACGTTTATAATCGATAATTTTCAGTGCAGGTGTTCAGAAAATGCATGTTATATGTTTTAGCACACGAGGCTCCAACGTTTAGAATCGATCATTTTAAGTGTAGGTGTTAACAAAATACATGTTACAGCAAGGTGAGAATGCGGCAATGATTGATGTACATTTTAATCCAACAACAATTTACGCCAAATATCGTTAAATCAGTTTATAAAATATCATCTTACGTTTTGCTTGAGTAGTCTAGGTAAAAACTGATTTCTCTCAAACCATCCTTAGCACATATTCTATCTGTGCATAAAATTGCAAGAAAATAAGTTGAAAACTTTAAAAGTTATGACAAAAAATAGCATTCACAAGAGAATTTGCACTGAAATGTCCTATTCAATTTGAAATATCGGTACTCATTACAGATTATCGTTTTTTGGAAATTCGAAGTACGTAAGTGGCCACATGGGCATAGGTCACACACACACGTGCCAAGTTTCTTCAAGATCGGTTGGATATATACATATACATATACATATACATATACGTATGTATATATATATATATATATATATATAGACATATAAATATATATACATATGCATGTATATATACACATATATATATATACATATATATATACATACATATATATATATATACATGTATAAGTGCATATATATATATGTATATGCATATATATATATATATATAGATATAAATATATATATATATATATATGCGAATATATACAATCATATATATATATATATATATATATATATATATATATATATATATGTATATACATTCATGTATTCTATACAGATATATACATGTATATACATATACATAAGCATATATATACATATAAATATGTATGTATATATACAAATATATATGTATGTACATATATATATATATATACATATGTGTATGTATATATGTATATAATATATATATATATTATATATGTACATATTTGTATATATATGTATTTATATATATATGTACATATGTGTAAATATATGTATTTATATATATATGCACATATGTCTATATATATGTATTTATATATATGTGTACATATGTCTATATATATGTATTTATATGTATACATATGTGTATGTATATATGTATTCATATATATATATGTGTATGTATATATGTATTTATATATATATATATATGTGTATGTATATATGTATTTTTATAAATACTTGTGTATGTATACATGCATTTATATATATACTTATGTGTATGTATACATGCATTATATATATATATATACTTATGTGTATGGTACATGTATTATATATATATACATACGTATATATAGTATACATATATATACACATACGTATATATATATATATATATATATATATGCATATATATATATATATATATATATATATATGTGCGTGTATGTATATATATATATTTATCTATATAGCATATATATTATATATATTATATATATATTATATATATGTGCGTGTATGTATATATATATATATTATATATATAATATAGAAATTCGGGGGTGAGTACTTGATAATTATAAGCACATGTGTATACCGTTGGTGGGGTGGTGGAGTGGTGGAGTAAATTGATCAAAATAAAAACATGATGCGATGTTATAAATCTGTCTAATAAAGGCCCGAAACATATGTACCGCTGAGTCCTTCGCATCATGTTTTTATTTTGATCAATTTAATATATATATATATATATATATATGTGCGTGTATGTATATATATATATATATATCTATATATGCATATATATATATATATATATATATATATATATATATATATATATATATATGCATATATATATTGTATATATATGTGCGTGTATTTATATATGTATATATGTAAATGATATATGATGAGAATTTATGGAACGATATCTGATAGAAACTCAACAAACTGTTAAAGATGGAAAAGAGATGTTAAAATTTTAATAAAAGTATTGTAATACGTGCATACGATCGTTTCGAACTGCAATATTAACATGTAAAAGACATGGTAGAATAATTTAAAATTGATCTAATTAAATTAAATTAATTACATACTACTGTCCTCCTTAGGGTAATAAAAGGAATGCATCAATGGAGGAAGTAGCAAATAATATATTCGGATATATATATATAATATATATATATATATTTATAATATATATATATATATATATATATATATCATATATATATATATATATATATATAATATATATATATATATATATATATATATATACATGTATATATATATATGTGTGTTTATGTATGTCAAAAAGTATTCACCTTATGAAAGATCAGGAGCAAACTAAAAAAGTGCTGTTGAGTCTAGGTGTGAAAAAGCTGAAATGTAAACGTATATGTATATATACATATATACATATAGCTATATCTACAAATATGCATATATATACATATATATTATATATAATATATATATATATAATATATTATATATATAATATATAATATATATTATATATATAATATATATACCTACATATATATGTAGGTATGTATGTATATATGAGTGCGTGCGTGTGTATAATCAATATTGTGAACTTGTGTCTGTGTGAAATTAATCAAATGAAAGTTCTAATCATAATTCAATAATATTCTTAATATATTTTAGCACCAAACATCGAGCGTTTCTATTCTTCGTATCGACTTGATCCAGATTTTCTTCGAAGGTCGAACAACATTAGAGAAAAATATTACACAATATTTGTATAAATCACATTAGAAAATACATCGACAATTGGAGAAAACAAAGTAAAAACAAAATCATTACTTTCTTGAATAGTATAAAGCAGAGATGCCTAACTGGATTTGCCTTATTTTGATATGTAAGCGAAGTCTCGTATCGATTTTTCATAAAGGATGAATGGAGAAACATATAAGGAACGATAAAAAGATATGTGGGAAAAAATGAAACGGGAATACAGATAAAGTGGTAGATAGGTAGAAAGAAAGAGAGCGAGATAGGAAGAATGCATCTCTCATAAGCTTTACAGTATTTCACTTGAGGTAAAGAAATGGATGATACGATATAATACGTTTCAAAGAACTCTTGCTACATATAAGAAAGGCTTTAAATATGATTGTTAAAGCCCTATTAAAAGTAAGTTTGTCAAACATCTTTTGCTCATTAAATAAAAGATACGAATGATATTACCTGTCCAAATTCAAATTAATTCCTTTGCAAGTAACCCGTATATTTGAGATATGGATTATGATTGTATGAATTTGTACATTGTATTATATATAGAAAAATCTCAATGTCTCAATATATTTTTGGATAGCCATTCAATTTGTTTATGTTTTGGGTACATAACACAATATCTATTTGTCTTTAGTTATTAGAAACTCATAACATTTGGAAATCACAGTTATTTCTGCTGAAATTTGGAAAACAAAAGAAAACGAAATAATTCATTTATTTCATAAGGTAAGTATCTTTGGCTCTTCGTTGAATAAATAGTATTTTCAGTTATAACGAACTTGTTTTAAAAAATTACTTACAAACTTTCTTCAAAAGTTGCCTGGCCTAACGGTTAAGGCTCTCGACTGAGGAACTTATCTTAGTCCAGAAGATCCATTATGTCCTTGAGCAAGTCACTTCGTTCCACATTGCTCCAGTCTACTCAATTGTAAAAGAGCACCAGCCAAGTGCTGGTTCAGCCATCTCTTCCATCAGCGGTCACATCGAAGATTTCCGTTGTGTCAAAACTGAAGGTGTTTCCAGTGACGAATGTTTTAATTTTTAACGGTTTGATTTTTGATATTTTTGATTGATAGCTCATCAATATTAAGAAATGTTTTGTATTTTTATCGACTGTTGATGGGCTTACTTACCTATATTTTATCAATAGTTACACAGACAGAGTTATACAAATTTGAGCAGAATTAACTGGTATATTTATGCAAATACATTTTCCAAGATCCGTACGAAAAAGTGGAAAAGTTTAAGGTAAGATTGAAACCAAATTAGATTAAACAAATAATTCAGAGACATCTATTCTCACTTCTAAATCGAATTTAATCAACCAGTGATAAGGAGAATAATGTATTTAAAATATTATTGCAATTTTTATGTTGAATACATGATAAGCAGTTATTGTTTCAAATAACTGTGTATTAAATATACAATATTATTATTTTTTAAATTTGAAATATTTTAAAATATTTAAAATATTAATTATCTAGCTGAGATATAAGTACGCGTGTATATACGTACATAAGTTTATATAAATAAATACGTATGTGAGTGTGTGTGTATGTCATATATATATATATATATATATATATATATATATATATATATGTGTGTGTGTGTGTGTGTGTATGTATGTATTATGTGTGTACGTGTGCTTCGTCATAATCAGTTATAACGTATCTCTCCCTCTCTCTCTCTCTCTCTCTCTCTCTCTCTCACATAGGCATAGAGAGACCAAGCATGACATACGTCTACATATTAACTCTATACATATACAGGCACGTAAATGACATTAATAAATTCTACCAGGCTGGTGTTGGATGCTCTCGTCTCTTACAACAGTCGTGTTTTTGTATTATATATAAATATTATACATATGTGTGCGTATGTATATCTATATTTGTATATTACACATATAGCACACACACACATACACACACACACACACACACACACACACACACACACACACACACATCTTAAGTGCTATACTTGAGGTTTCTCTGTTTTCTTTACATATACAGAGTTAATAAAGTTCTACTCAATTCTATTTAATAACATATGAAGATTATTTTTCTGCTAAAGTTTAATAAATGAGTGCATAATTTGATGCAATTCTTTCTTAATGTGATTATATCGGCATACATTTTCTTCTATTTCAGACAAATAATGAAATTATTCTCTGTTTCCGTAATGTGTAAAGCCTTTGAAACAATGATTATTGGTGATTTTAGTTTTGTGACTTAAGAATAATAGCTTGACTTGCTTTTCTTTAAATACATATTATCCTATACTTCTACACTGATATACACACGAGAAAAACAGTTCCAACTTCCATGATAATTAAATAATTCTAAAGAAATGAAAAGTGCATACATGCATACACATACACACATACACGTACACATATATATGAATATATATATATATATATATATATATATATGTACACACACAAACATATATATATATATATAGTATTATTTCTAAATCTCTCAAAGAGAGACATTCAGTGAGAGATTTTTAAAGTAGAGGCTATTTGCTAACATAATGTGGTAGTCTTGAAATGAACGATGTTCCTGTTTTATCCCCAAGAAACATCGTTCCTAGCTGGTTATACGACACAACATTTGTGGACTAGTTTCTGGTTATTGCACTTTATCAACAGAGTAGCTGCTTGGCAAGATGGCCAAGTAACATAGCCTTTTACAGGACAGCCACATTATGTTGGCAAATAGCCTTTACTTTAAGGAACTGTGACTGAATGTCTCTCTTTGAGAGATTCAGCAATGATAGTATTTCTATTTTTAGATTAGTGACTGTATGTCACTTTGAAAACTATATAATCGAACGGTGAGTTCAGCAACACCATCTGGCCAAGCAGCTATTGCGGGTTGCTGAACTCACTCTTCGAAAATATAAGGACACGGATAATGTGTCGTACAGCCAGCTAGAAACGATGTTTCTTGGGGCTAAAAAAACAGTAACAGAATCCCTTCAGAAGAGCCTTTACTTTATATACGTATATATATATATATATATATATGTGCACACAGATGTTGAACCGGTAATCCCTACACATTTTTCTCTCTTAATAACACACACACACGCAGACATAGTTAATATGTATGCAAGTACGAATATATGCAAGTATTTTTCCTCTCTCAAACATTTCTCTTGTCGGCTCGAAACGTCAAAGGCTTCGTTCTTTCCGAGCGTCAATCTAATACACCTGCTTGTTGTTCCTACACCTGTCTTCGCTTTTTATTTTCTGTAAATCTGAAGTATATATATAATATATATATATATATATATATATATATATATATATATATATATATATATATGTATACGTATATCACTATTAGAGTGGCAAAATTATGAAGCCACTCTTATTAATCTTTACACACACACACACACATATTCATATATAATCGAAAAGTACTGTTTCCAGTAGAGTACTATTGCATATTAGAGTTACTGAAGATGTTTGGCAACTCTGTGTGTGTGTGGCGTGTGCATGTGTGCGTTATTAAGTGAGTCCGTATCTTTCAAACCACTTATCATTAATTAGTATTTAGATTAAGTTTATCGTTTACTCCTCTGATTTATTTCAGTGTGAGAATCGACTCAGAGAAAATTACCAAACAGACATGGTTGAGATGTATTCAAGTACGAAAATAGTTTCAGGCGTTGATTGTACAATAATTTACATAGAACTTGTGAATAGTAATTAAACTAACATTGAGAAGATGACATGTATATGATTCCACGGACGTTCAAATTGTGGTTTTTAGTAAGTATTAGAAAATTGTATCGATTAGACCATAGTGATTGTGGTAATCAGGGATTGTGCTGTTTGTGATGAGGGATGGTATTAATAATGGATTGCTGAAGGCACATAGACCCCATCAAATTATTAATTCCAATGAGATACACCTTCGTGTATTTCATGGTGAAGGAAAAGTTGAAGAGACACTTGCATAAGAGAAAAATCAAAATACGAACAGCAACATTAGCAGTAGCAAGAGTAACCACCACCACCACAATAACCACAACAATAACAACAAATGGATGGAAACAGTAGTATGTGTGTAAGAAACAGATGGCTTCCACGCTTTAAATGGGTCTGCAGTTATTTAAAGCAATTTAGCTATTAGAAAAAAGTATTTTCAATCTGTAGTTAAGCAGATGTTATTAAATTTAATATAAGATGAAAATATAAAAAGATGGTAGTTTTTCTTGATGAAACAGATTTAATTGAAGAATGCAAGACACAAACAACAATCTTAAAACAGAAACAAAATAGAACTGAATAAATCGAATGACTGTCAATTCTGTTTCTATTTTCTTTCATACATTTGACTTTTCCATTTTCCAACTCATTAGAATACTTGTTTGGAGGGAGTGATACATTTGAGAAATGCAAACCCCTGGCTCACGTTTAACAGCTGATAATGAAACCCCCATTCCACCCCGGATATTCAAGATGAGTATTAACTGCAGTCTGAGCGTCCCTGCAAAGTTCATTGGTACTGTCCTTTTTTCAAACGATCAACTGCTTAAAATAAATGTAAGATTTTGTTCCCTTTCCCTGACAAAATTGTTTTGCATTTCACTTCATAAGATTCTTGGCAAATATTTACAACATGACTAATATAAAAAACAAATGTGAGTAAAGAAATTCTATTTGTAAGAAGACGTAATCTCTGTTTCGAAAATATTTCAGACAAATCTCACCAATGTTTTTAATCGACTATCAAATACAGGCAGACTTGGTACTATTTAGCAGAATCAAGAATCTCAAGTTTTTTTTATACAACACACAATAACTAGTGAGTAAAGACGAATGTATTTGACAAACTACACGCGTTGTATTATATCTCTGAGCAAGATAATTCACCTTAAAGATGAAAATAAATATGCAACGATTCGTGAGAATACTACTTGCAATAGACGAATTCATGTACTGAGCTGATATGCGTTTATTTATTTAACTAAGAGCAACTGATCAAAGCACACCCTAAGTAAATACCTCAGTGGATGAGTCTGTACCCATGTTCACCCTGCCAACACAATCTTACATATAAAATAAGGTAATTATTCTTTCAAATATGACATTCCACGAGGGTCGATGTTTATCTTATTATGAGAATAATGTTCTTTTCTTGTCTCGGACACTGATCTATCATAGTTAATATTTTGCAGTGTGGTGCTTACTTAATCGAAATTATATATACATGAGAACATACTGAATTACCCATAAAAGATATTTGCCTGTTTTATCGACTATTTATCCCTGAGCCATACAATTCACTTTCTTCAACAATTGTGTGAAATTTTCCATTTTCAGCGCCACTTTAATAATTTATTTTCAATAGATCGAAAGATTTCGAATATTCTCCCTAGTTTGCTCCTTTCCAATAAGTTTACGAATAAATTAAAACTCAGGAGACACCTCAAAAACCCTTCGAACCTCAGGGGTTATCAGCAACGAAGTGATATCTGTAACTTTCATTAATTTTAAGCTCAATAAGGCAGTCTCTACGCAGTTTCTTGTCCTGATAGAAAACAGCCCAGCTTTTGTCATTTTACAACCTACCTTTTTAAATATAGAAATAATCTTTAGTCAAGACAGACCCAGCTATACAAAAATAGGATTGTTAACGCTGAGATATCATCATAAAACAGTTCCAGCAGGATGAATTTGATCTTAAACAACAACTTCAGAAAGACAAACTCACTGATGATTAAACACTGGCAGTATGGATCACTTATGTACCATATAAAATGTGTGAATGTTTGTGTGTGTGTGTGAGAGTGTGTGTATGTGTGTGTGTGTGTGTGTGTGTGTGTGTGTGTGTGTGTGTGTGTGTGTGTGTGTTATGTATTTGGGAAGTAAAATAAATGCGCATGTATATTATGACTATAAAAAAGCGTAGCAGTAAAGTAAATGCGAGAGAGTGTAGAGAAGCCATGGAGTTATATCTACTCTTTGTGATAAAAGAAAACATTTTGAACAGCTAATGTTTACGTTAAAAAGTAAACCAGAATATTAGGTTTTCAAACCATACTAATTGAGTAATCGTGTGAAACCAGGCATTGGTTTGTTGTGAGAAGGTAGAAAGAGAACATCGATGGAGAAGAAAAGAAAGAAATATATCGATGTCAATTATGCAGCGTTTATAAGGAAATATTGAGTGTTGTGGAAGGCTTATATGTGAGAACGTTCATGATTAAGACAAAAATTATTAAGAGTATAATTATTTATAGGCTTTTTTGTTTACACATTTGAAATATTTGAATGAATTATACACGTTCGAACAAGATTGCTATAACTATACAGAGAAGTTAAACGTCGAGATGGAACTTGAGAATGGTGTGTAAAATGAAAAACAAGTGGAATGAAAGTATCGGGAAATTGTTTAGGTAGAAGTGAAGAGAGGTGTTCATAATTCCTTTGAAGTAATGGAGAAGTAAAATAAACGAGCAACAGATAAATTCAAATTGAGATTTATTCTACACTTGCGTTAAAATTTCGATAGAAGTAGTACTAAAATGCAATATGGTTTGGTGAGTGAGGCTATATATTCCAGTACAATAGATTAGAGTTTGTAACTTACGAGATTTATATAATTTATGACGCCTGTTATATTTTTTGTGACAATCTAAATTATTCGGCAATTTTTGTAAGTGGTAAGCGGTAAGGGTGAGTGATAAACTGAACAAGAGGTTAATGTTTAGAATAAATATTAATTTATTAAGAATATCGAGGCTTTTACCATAAATTAAATTAAGTAATTTAATCTAAGGAAAGGTAGAAATGTTAAAGATCAGCGATGAAAAAAGAGCGGGTAATACATAAAAGATAATCAGTGGGTTTGCGGTAAAATAGATTATGTAAAAAGGTGTGTAAAGTAAACTATTATACGAATGCAAATGGTAGATAATTTGAGAGTCATGAGAATATGACATAATGACTGTTATGGCGTGTAAGCTAATAAAATAATGGGTGTCTCTATTAGAAGAATTAATGTTAGGGAACCAGATATAGATTTATGATGTGATAGCTTTAGGGTTACGGAAAATAATTTACACAAAGCATATATTTATTACTTGATTGTTTGGGATGTGTTATCGATGTATATTATTACAAAATTGACTACCTATTAAAATAGATGTGTGTTTTAGGGTATTTGTAAACGTCAGCTCTAATTGCAGGTCTGTTGCTAATATTTATGTCCTTATGGCATGTAAAACGGTGGTCAATGCAAATGCTAGGAAAGGCAATCTTTATATATATATGTTCAGTGTGCGATTAAGTATGCAGGTGAGAGTATTGTGATTGCGTGTGAGAATGTATTTTAATGGACGTATCACAATATTGAAGACAGTAAGCTTATATGAGGAAGGCTAGATGTTCGAAACACCATACCGCTTGTAAAATTTTAAGAAATATCTACTCCACTAAAAAGTATTGAGTAATCCTTCAGTTTAATGTTGTTTTCTATATGGGGATGAATCCCCATAGGAAAAAGTGGGAGGGAATCACTTCGGGTTTTATGTATGCCGAGGAATTATATTTGCATTAAGTGGAACGCTGAACAGCATAAAATGGTTCTAAATAATTCTATTCATTTCACAGATTTTTAATATATAAATCGACATAAAAACAAGCGTTAATATATATATGCGCGCGCGCGTGTGTTTGGTGAGCTGACAGAATCATTGGCACATCGAACAAAATGCCTACGTCCGTCTTAATGGTCTGACTTCAAGTTCCGCCTTTGGCTTTCATTCTTTCAGGAATGATAAAATATATCCCAAAACACAAAAAGTAGAACACAAGGGAGATAACCAACATTAACATAATTCGGTTTCAAGCAGAATTCAACCAGATTTTAACGGTTTACTTAGTGTTCATTGAGTTCTTTTAAAATTCCAACAAGATGCATTTCCCGAAATGTAGACATAAAGAAAATTTGTTCTTTGAATTTATATACTCATTGGAGGTTCTCAAGTTTTTTAATAGATACAGCCTCTCAAGAAAAATCTAAATCTAGATATAACAACGATCTTTTGAATTTTAAGTACTGTGATAAGAGATATTTAACAATCCTTTCGACTTTAATCTGGAAACTTAAAGACGATGAGAAAGATATAGATATAAATGTCCAACCCTACTCCTTGTTGACTCCAATTTTTTCAATTATCTATTCACACACGACAAAAGCCCAAGTGCAAATCTGGTAGTACGTATAAAACTACTACTGGATAGAACAGGGTGAAATCTGATGGTGGATGAGCTTTGTACTGCACTCTACTACGTTCTAAACAGAATATACCGTAACTATATATATATATATATATATATGCATACACATGTATAAACGTGTGATTTAAGGGGATGTTGCTGATAAACTAAAAGTGGAATGTGTATAAAAATAAGTATTAGTTAAGTTTAGTTAAAGTGAAAAACGAAACGAAACATAATAGCCAGGTACTATACATTCATAATTACCATTCCTATCCATTATACACCAACTGTGTAGTATTCCAGTAGATAGTAGAACATAGATTTAGAGTATATTATGACAAGAATAGTTCGTATATTTATAAGAACGGTAGGGCGGCTGAGTTAGTATGAATAAAGTGGAATGAAACAAAGGAGAAGAAAATATTTGAAGTTAATCTAAATGGGTGTAATAGAAGAATGGAAGAGACAGTGACAAAAAAAAAAATGGATTGCCTATTTTGGAAAGTTATTCGAAAAAACAACTATTTATATAGAAGTATATATTGCTAAAGAAAGCATAAAGAACTAAAGAGACATTTATAGAACCTAATGAAAGCATAAAGAACTAAAGAAACTCATTTCATAATACACAATGCAACTATATAGTTATGCAAATATGACATCTGTAAAAAAGAATTTAAAAAAAATAACATTATGATGTTAATTAAATGAAGGAGAATAAAAACATACGTCCATATTTTCCATCTGATACTGTGTCCATGTATCATTCTTATTACCGATAAACACACATTTTTACTCCCACAGGTGTATGCAATCCCCCAGATACTACGACTTTGTTATATACAAGGTGCAAGGGGTATTTGAGGTCATATTTGGTAACAGAGTAAAGCAACTCCTAAACTAGCATAAACCAAATGTATTTTCATGATATGTTGTGCATATGGATTTGACAAGTTTCCTTACAAGATTATTTATAGATCTGTATTTAGTTTCTTGGCGGCTTCAATGGAGGACCGGAATTGTTGACACGCTTGCTCTAAAATGTCTTTGTTTATTTCGCATATTACATGAATATGACGGCTTTCAGGGAAGCTGTGGTATTGAGATGTCTGTTAGCCTTCTTTTCAATAACATTCTAAATGCAATTGTTCATAAAATCTAAATTTGACGTGTTTCGAGGTCACAAGTTTGGTGTTACGTGATGGGAAAGATTGTCCCATATCTTTCCTTGGGCTACGTGGGCTTTGTGAGAAGATGCTGTGTATTATTGAAATACGCAGTTTTGCACTGCGTATTACATCTATCCAGTGGCTTACAACTGTCTCCAGCACTTCAATGTTTCCAACATCATTAATTCTAAAACCGTGTGAAAATGTGTGATGTGACATGACATGACCAATGTTATTCATAACTATTGAAACCATCACGCCTACAAGAAACTTAGTAAGACGCCAAAATCATTTGTACATAATTCTGTCATTTCTCCTGTTGGACTTTTGGTCTTGGTCGAAGGTTTTCCTCATCAAAGTAAAACCACGTACGCGAAGAATGTTCTTTGCTCTTTGATAAAGTAAATATCCCAATAACATCATATGTTCTTAAAGTTTAAATCCACATCTTTGTCTGTATATCTTCCTTCTCTATAATGTTGCCACTTGATTTGAAAATTTTTGTATTAATAGAAAACCTCAATAATTGGCTGATGAGTACTCAGCATCTTAAATCTGTTGTAATACTTAATAAAATGATGTAGTACGAAACGATCGTAGCAAATTACCGGAGTCATTCTTGTTACTTATTTTGATGTATGTATATATATATATATATATATATATAATATATATATATATATATGTGTGTATGTATGTATGTATGTATATTCGAATATATGTGCCTATATAAATGTATATACATATATAGGAGAAATTGTTTTGGGGTTTGAAACTGCATGTGAATCTGAAAAACGTGTACACTTTTTTAAATAGACATATCTACATACCAAATGCGTTTCGGCAATTTCTTGCTTATGAATGGTAGAAGTATATATATATATATATATAAACGAGGGGATTAGGAGAGTTTAACATTGCAAGGTAAACATTGGACATACATGTTTAAACCATCTAGTGTTCAAATGTTCACAGAAATTTCACTGCGTTTCACAGGGATCGATAATATCAATGTAAACGTTCGGTGAAGATCATAACAAATGTACATTATTGAAAGTTCAGTAAAAATTGAGTTTCTAAAACATTTGTGAAGAAAGAAAAAGAGAGAGGGAGAAAATAAGTTTGATTTT
>NC_042998.1:131072876-131097876 GCF_006345805.1 Octopus sinensis | reverse complement strand
TATACTTAGATCAGAAAACCTTTTGCAATCGCTGAGTTGCATCAGACAATAAAACTGGAAACCATCTTCTAGTGCACCCGCTTTACATAAGATAAATGTTAGGAAAGGATTTATTGCCGAGATAGGAGCCACTGAAGTACTTTGACTATGTATGCATGTATATATAGGCACACACATACAAATGTATATATATTTATAAAAACAGATACCACGGACATATGCATCATATATATATATATGTGCGTGTATGTATATATATATATATATATATATATATATATATATATATATATATATATATATATGTATATATATGTATATGTACATGGATATATATTTACCTATATATATATGTGTGTGTGTATACATACATATATATATGTATGTATATATGCATGCACACACATATATATTTAGGTAAATATATATCCATGTACATGCATCAGGATGAGTATTCATAGATGACATGCAAAAAATGTATGAATATACGTACATGATATATATATATATATATATTGACATAACGCACTTATATATCATATATCTACATAAAAAAAAATAATATATATATCTATCTATCTATCTATATATATATATATATATATATATATATTATATATATGCATAACTGTAAATTATATACGTTATATTTGTGTAAATATACACACATGTGCGCATATGTATTCATATATATAATATATATATATATATATATATATTATATATATATATGGATAGATAGATATATATGCACGTTGTTTTATTAGTCTTTCTGTTTTCATGCGTAGATTTTTTTTCTGCAACTCTTTTAGTCTTTTATATTTTATATTCAAGAATGTTCTTTTGTTGCTTTTGTATATAAACAATGACAATGACAGTCATTTAGTGCTACTTCCATTTCAGATTCTTTCTCTCTTCTCTTTCTCTCTCTCATTTCTCTCCCCCCCTCTCTCTCTCTCTCTCTCCTCTCTCTCCTCTCTCTCTCTCTCTCTCTCTCTCTCTCTCTCTCCCGCACACACACTTTCTATTTTACACACTATTTTTACCTGTTCGCCTGCCTCTCTGCGTGTTTTTCTGTGTGGGACCACTTATTTTCAACATTCCATGTGTTATATATATATATATAATATTATATATATATTATATATACATTATATTATATATATATATATATAACATATATATATAATAC
Source organism: Octopus sinensis (assembly GCF_006345805.1). Classification (NCBI taxonomy): domain Eukaryota; kingdom Metazoa; phylum Mollusca; class Cephalopoda; order Octopoda; family Octopodidae; genus Octopus; species Octopus sinensis. The sequence goes on along the minus strand of NC_042998.1, from coordinate 131,096,684 downwards.
ATATATATATATATATATATATATATATATATATAATATATATATATATTATATATATATATATATATATATATATATAATACATATATATATATATATATTCATATATATATATATATATATATATATATATATATATATATATATATATATATACATATAAACGCGGAGTCTATGTGTGTACATAGTTATATAAACAATACATTTATACATGCAACCATTCACTCAAACATACCCACATGCATTTCACTGCAGTGTTCGTTTATCGATCCGTTTTTTTACATGTGTATAATTTGGGAACTTAATATATTTTAAATAGTGCCATTCGTACTCCTGCGTGCGTTCTCCATATCATAATCTGGTCATTTCATCCTCATATATTTTGATTTACAGCTAAATAAGCTATCTTTGTGCGTAAATATTACCACATGACCTCTTTTAGATTGTTTTTTTTGCTCAAGTATGGCGGCAGTTAAGAAACGTATTGGCAAGAGGTTTATATTTGAAAGTTTGTATGTAAGGTCATTTATAACTTACGTGTACATAGTTTGAGTAAAAAGCGTTAACACAATGCTACGGGTCCGCTTTGCTGGAGTGGAATGTTTTCAACATATTATAAGAGATTTATATAAGGGATCGAAGATAGAAATCCATTTCTTCTTTTCTTAGTCCCCTCACCTTACTCTCTCTCTCTCTCTCTAAAACGAAGGAAGGACATGCATTTATATAGCATTCATAATGTTAGTGGTAATGTATATCATGATGAGGAAAATTAATGCATTGGCTAACTGCACAAAGTACCCGTAACTGGCTTGGGTTTTCCTGAGGATGGCTGAATTCTTTTATTCTTTTCCTTGTTTCAGTCATTTGACTATGGGCATGCTGGAACACTGCCTTTATTCTTTGTATAGCTAGTACTTATTCTATCGATATCTATTGCGGAACCTCCAGATTACGGGATCGTAAACACACTAACATCAGCTGTCAAGCGATGGGGGGGGGGCAAACAGACACACACAGAGGCGTACATACATACATACATACATACATACATACATACATACATATATACATATACATACATACATACATATATATATATATATATATATATATATATATATATATATACATATATAACGGCTTCTTTCAATTTCCTTCTACCAAATCCACTCAAAACGCTTTGGTCGGCCCGAGGCTATAGTAGTAGACACTGGCTCAAGGTGCCACGTAGTGGGACTGAATAGGAGAACCATGTAGTTGGGAAGTAACCTTCTTACCACACAGCCACGCTGAATGTTGACAATATTTCTCTGTAACCGTATGATTTGGGAATTAGTCCCATTAAGCAGTACCTTGTGTAAGTGCCTCTCACTATATATATACATATATTTTCCTTATAGACATAATTATATATTTATGTTAATGTTTACCTATATGGTTTTTTGCATGCTGGCCATTGATACGATGATTAATTGATTTCATACTTACTTATATGTATAAGGATTTGTAACACAATACATCTCTCTATATATAAACGGCAAAATGTCTGCGTCGTGTCCTTTATACAAATCCACAATTAATCAGTCAGAGGGCTCGCACTTTCTATGGTCATTCAAAACCGTCCAAGGGTGGTCGTGCACATCTTTACATTTCCCTAGTCACCCCGCAAAGCTATTAAAAAATCAATAGAATTAATTGACTTTTTTGTGAATTTTCTATCCAAAACCCAATCAAAATGCCCGAAACTTGATACACCAATTGAATGCCAGCTAGCTGTATGTGGTTGGTCGGAGATTTGGACAGTACTCGCGTGTATGTGTGCACGCACGCAGCTGTATATGCATGCACTAGCACTCTGACCCGGCAACGCCGGGCCATAGTGCTAGTTAGTAATAATACCTTTTCCAATATTATGCACATACTTATTTACATGAACTAATATTTGTATCATGACGCGTATTAATTTCTGTCTTTTGTATATATCTTTATTTGTATGTTGCACTTAGAAAACTTTGTTGAAAAGCATTTTGTTTTTAGGTACATGACTGCTCGACACTCTGCGTTACATTGATTTAATATGGATAGCAGAAATCAACGCTATGCCACTTTCATACACGAAAAATCTTAACGTTTAGTGGAAAATGCATAATTGTTGCATTTTTTTATGATTAATATCCACGCAATAGCAAACGATTTCAAATACGCAAAGAAATTTCACACTGCTTTCCACACCATCTCCTTCCCTTACCCCTCCTCCTGTATCTTTCACTCATGAAGGGACACGAGGTAGTCGATTGTCACTTTGCGTCACATAGGTTGATGCAATTTATCTCGTGTTGCATAAAATCAATACAATAGTGTGATGTATGATATATATATAATTCAATATTCGTTTTACAGTCCTATTTTGAAAACGATCTGCCTTTTCCATTGCTTTGAAGCATAATGCATTTACAATGGCACATTTAAAGTATTGTGCATCTTGCGAAATATGTGAGCTGATATTTGCATTGGAATATATTCTGCTTTGTGATACATACATACATACATATATATGTATGTATATATACGTATATGTATACATATATAGATGTATATTTATATATGTATATATATGTATGTATACATATATACATATATATATATTTACATACATATATATATATATATTCGTAAATATATCTATGTATATATGTGTGTTTGTGTGTATAAAAAAATATATATGTGTATGTATATGTATTATACATAATAGCTTCAAAGCGGTCGGATAGAGCGGCTTTTAAGCTAACTTCTGTACAACATTGGAAGCTCTCCTGGGTTCCGATTGTTCTAGTGTTTCTGAATCCCTTACTCTTCTCATTGGAACCTCTTCTAGATTCAGTTTGTTCAGGTGTTTGTGATGCACTTTCTCTCCTCTTGGTAAGAGCATTCGATGCTCTTCTGGATGCAGCTTGAAAATTGATTGCTGCATTTAAGTAAAGGGTAAAGACCTCCTTCGGTCATGAATGACCATGGGATTGCACCTAGAAAGTTACCCTCCTAGACACAAGTCCGGGCAAGGTTGTTTATGGAAGACCAGCAGTCGTCCATGCATACTAGCCTCCCCTCTCCACACCACCAGTGTTATCCAAGGGAAAGACAAAGGTCGATACAGCTTGGCACCAGTGACGTCGCAACTCATTTCTACAGCTGAGTGAACTGGAGCAACGTGAAATAAAGTGCCTTACTCAAGAACACAACACGCAGCCCGGTCCGGGATTCGAGCATTTAAGTATTACATTAATATTTAAGCCAACATTTTAAAAGTTCAACGATAATTTCTGCCACCACTTAATTTAAAGATAATTTGATGTACGTAGGTCCTTAATTTTCATACAAATAATTAATTCCATTTCATGGTGACTTTCGCTGGATTTTGCAATTTATTTCGATTATTCACAAATTTATTTCCATATTATAATTTTTTTTCTACTAATATGCTAATCTACGTAGTTACATACGTATCTGGGTGTGTGTGTCACACTTAGTTGAAAGGTAATAGAGGGAAATGTAACTTTCTATGTATAGTTGAAGTAAGAGGCAAAGTAGCAAGGAATAGAGAATAAGAGGGAGTGAAAGAGTGGGAGAGGGAAAGAGAGAGAGAGAGGACATTGATAACTCTGAGAGGCAAGAGAAATATACTGCATTAAACGAAGGAGAAAGGTTATAGGCAATTCTCTGAGGAAGCTATTTTCTGAAAGAAAAAGATGCAAAACTTTTCGCTTTGGATGTATATGATAACGCTATTGTGACAGTTATTCTATGCCGTTTGAAATGTATTTGTATAAAATTTCATTAAAAAAATATCAATTTTCCTGAAAGTTATGAAGCGGAAACTTCAACTCCCATCCCTGGACCCTCGGAATCTTTGTTTTCCAACAAATCATAACATGCACTCAATCAACAGGAACTAAGGGATTAATTATGAAATTTATGAGGCAACAAAGTCGGTGGGGTATACATTTGTAGACACTACTTACATTTCTTATATTTTCCGTGAAGTCTTCACGGGTTCAGCTACTGAAAGTTTTTTATCACCGAAAAAGTCGCTGTAATAAAAACTTGCGAGTCCAAAATTTCAGGATTTCGTGTCCTGATACGGCCCGGCACGTTTTTACTTACGGAGTCGGATGATTCCAAAATGGTATGATATGTTAGGCTACGGCGTTTATGAATAATGTTGAAAAAGTGTGACACACTGATATTCGCATGTATTATATTTGATACGTGTGTGTGTATACACAACATACATAGGCACACACACACACACACACACAACACACACACACACACAACACCGCACACAGATGCACATATGTATATATATATATATATATATATATATAATATATATATATATAATATATATATATATATTATATATATATATATACGCGCAGACGTGGTTGTGTGGTAAGAAGAATGCTTCTCAACCACATGGCTCTGGTTCAGTCCCACTGCGTGGACCTTGGGCAATTGTCTTCTGCTGTTGCCTCGGGCCGACCAAAGACTTAGTGAATGGATTTGGTAGATGGAAACTGAAAGAAGCCTGTCGTCTATATGTGTTGGTTGGTTGGCATCCTTTCTGTCTCGGGAGACAATGGAGTTGCGCATAAAGTAGTCTAGTCCGGCTTTTATATTTCATGTCCTGATACATTTCCTGCTGTGGCTGTGTAGTCCTATCCTGGACAAACACTCCCTCTGGCAGGTACCGCAAATGTAGCGAAGACTGTTCCCGGCTGGTTGTAATGCCATAGTCTCTCGTTGACGTCTCTTCTTTTCTTTCCATTTCTCCTCTCTCTCTCTGTCACTCCTTTGTATTCCCTCTTTTACGGTACGTCGCCATTCTCCACGGTTTCCAGCAACTGCATCCCAACCGCTAATATTGATGTTGCAGGCCTTCATGTCCCTTTTGCAAACATCCTTGTAACGTAAGATCGGTCTACCCATGGTCTTTTCCATACCGACAAATCTACTAGGTGAAATTGATTAATTTTATTAAATTAATTATATTCCACCCTTTATTGAATATTGAATACTTTTGCTCCCTTAAAAGTTATCTCCGAATTTTTCGTTTCGTTGGTAATGTTTTTGTAGCTCACGTGATAGATTTTGGAGGGAAATATGAATTCGCATGTCGTTATAGATGTACGAATGCTAGCAGTTCCGTTAAGCCGTCCGATGTTGCAGATCGTACTGGTGTAACGGGTAAGTTTTTTCCCCTAGCATTTCTAGATCTATAGGAAATATTATATTGACAAGGAAATGAACCTTCGGTTCTAATCCAGAAACGAGTCGTCTATAATTAATCCAGAGGCTGGGTTTTCGTTATTTTCTGCCTTTTTTTTGCCATATACAGCTTACAAATTCTGTTTGTTTGTGGAGACTTTTTACTAGTAGAGGAAATACTGACCAATTTTGGCTGCTATTTCTAATATTTTCGGTATGTGGTTTTGAGCAACTTGTTGCATTTAACCCTTTATTATAATTATTATAACCCTTACCAAATATGGTCTTTTCCATACCGACAAATCTACTAGGTGAAATTGATTAATTTTATTAAATTAATTATATTCCACCCTTTATTGAATATTGAGTATATATATATATATATATATATATACACATATGGGGGTGAGAGAGAGAGAGAGAGAGAAAACGAATGGTGTAATTTGTTCTTAAGAATCAACAAGCGAATATCGCTAGTTTTTTGTTTCTTTTCTCTACGTCTAACCCACCGAGATATTTCAAAGCATTAACGATTTATTTTGTGTTGCCTCCAACATGTCTCTACGTAAGTATTCACTTTCACAGCCATTAGTTCATTTCAGATGTTTCTCTTAATTTTGTGGTAATCTTACAAATTCCGTTTGGTAAAAAATTATGTTTTAAACTCTACCAATAATGTCATGGAAAAACGTGTCGAACAACAAGGATCAAATATTCGTTGTACTTACATAGACTTTCAGTCTTCTTGAAATTGTCTCTCTTTAACTTTGGTTACAATATTTTTGTTGACAACCATTCAGTTTTGAATTATTTTTGAAAATGATGGAGAATTTATTTAAAAAAAGAAACTTGGGCTTTATTAAAATTTAACTTTGATGGAATGTTTGTATTTACGTCATTCTAAAATAGTTTTAAAGAGATGTAACATTCTATCAAAGTTCCATTTTTATCATAATTTGTTTTCGTATATTCTTTATTTGGCATCGAATTATTTTGTGCAGCACTCACTACACTTCGGCATAACTTGTATGTGTGCGCGCATGTGTGTGTGTATGAGTGTGAGTGAGTGAGAGAGAGAGAGAGAGAGAGAGAGAGTGTGTGTGTGTGTGTGTGTGTGTGTGTGTGATTATTTAATTTATTTCAAGATTTCTTGCCAACAGAGAAAGAGTCGGTTTCCAACCTAGAACCAAGGCTCCTTCGGTAGAATTTCAGCAACATGAACAGGGTATTTTTGTATGTAGCATGGCCGCAGTAAAATGACTGAAACAAGTAAAAGAATAAAAGAATATCCGCAAATTTGTATGTTTTGCATTATGTTTCTATCTCATGCATTTAGTTGCATGTCTAAACATGCTCATGTATACTTAAATTATTAACTTCTGGGATGTCTTACAGATTTTTATAGTTCCATTGATGGGCTGAATCTGTAGACCTTGAATCAGCTTTCTCCTTTCTTGTTTTGAGAAGCCTAAGTTTTCACGATTGGTTCTTAGGCCGAGTGTTTCATATCGCAGTGCCTCAATAATTACAGGTATGAACCTGAACTTGTAATCTGGATAGAATAACTGTAGATTTCTCAATAGGCCGGCGTAGGTGTTTTCTTTTTCGCTGATCTTTAGCTTTATGTTAACATGCTTTGGGCAATTGATTCCCACATTTGTACACAGTTTCTCTTCTCTATTTCAAATCACTATGTCAGGTATATTATGTTTAAATGTTATTGAGATTTTTACTGGGACATTCCATCGTTCTCTTTCTAATTGAGTGACTATGACTTCTAACATACTGTGGGTTCATAATTATCTACCATGTTTCATCAGTAGATAATACTGTGATAACATTTTCAGACGACTGCTTATGATATGGGTGATATCTTCGTTGTCAACTTCCCACAGTCTCCATCATATTTTGCTGCTTTTCCTGCGTCTCTGTCCCTTTCGTGCATTAGGTATTTGATTGATATTTTCTGTTCCTGGATTGCAAATCCTTCAAAATGGGAGAGAGTAATCCAGTTGTTGGTCCATGATAGACTGCATTGATGAGCATTGTTACTGTCATCCCAGAGCTTTCTACATACACATCAATGTACGATCTTCTACTAATATGTGTTCTTCCATTCAACTGATGATAGGTTGAGGTAGAGTCGTGCTAACATCACTCGACATGTGTTTAAGGTTATCAGACAAGGAATGCTTTCTAAGTATTATGATGTTATCAGCCCTATGTATGCAAAATTGATCAAGGGCTGCACTTCCACACTTGGTATTTAAAAGATGTTGCCGAAGGGATATGATACAGCATTCAAAGGCAATCTGGATTCGTATTAGTTAGAGGCAGTCTACGTCACTGTTAATGTGGAAATTAAGTGTGCTGGTTAGTATCTTCCGGGTTCTAACATCAGTGGCTCAGATTTCATCAAGCATCCAAAAGGTAGCCCAAATGTTGGTGTAAGTACTGGCATTGCAAACACATTGTGGGCTACTGTTTTATTGAATAGAGCTCCGAGATCCATATTTTCTTTATTCGGCTGTAATATTCTTTAGTGACACGTGCTTTTGTTACATATGCCATCGTAAGATATGTTTACATTCACCCCCTAGATAACTGTAACATTCCTCAAAAGATACAGGGGAAACAATTAAGTCATTGATAGAAATGTTGTTATTCTGGTTTACAGTTTCCCTTCTTTTCACAGCCATACAGCAACATTTATCCTGGCGAAATTCCAACTTTGTGTCCTTTAAGAGTGTTGTAAACAAGTCAAGGCTCTTTTTCGTCTCATGCATATTCATCTATAAAGAAACTGTGTGAAATTTTGGTATTTCTGTTTCTTTGTGAACCAGCAAGATACCCTTCAAATTTCCTTAACATAATCGACAAGGGGGTTACAGAAAGTATAAACAACATCACAGAGAGGCTGTACCCTTGCAATATACCCCTGCGATACTGTATACTGTCAGTCATAATACAATCACTCCTTGTATTTAACTTAAAGATGGTAGCCCTCGACGAAGACACTTTAGCTATGGCATTGACTATGCTCACTGAAGCTTTAGCAAGTCGAAAGGCTTTTAGCATCCATGAATGGGAACAGAGTCAAAAGCTTTCTTGTAGTCCAGCCACATTGAAATTTGGTTACTTTCATGCTCCCGCACCGTTAACATTACAGTTTTGTTTATTAACAATTGCTCAGCACATCTCCAGACTTCCTTCTTCCCAGCTACTTGTTCTGCTGTGATGATGTTTTTACTTTCGCAATGGTGTTAGAGGAAGATGCTTAAACATACTGTATATATTTTATACATTAAGTTCTGGCATGCAATTGGCCATTGGATCTTGTTGTTATGTGAGGGATTCTGTATTTGGGGATCAGTTTTGTCAAATTTGGGATTAGTTTTGCCAAATCTAACCAGTCTGGTTTACTACTATTCCCATTGAGAACCTGCTGGTACAGGTTGATAAGGTATGGTCGGTAGGAGGTTAGTTTCCTTTATCATCATTCAACAGTCCGCCCAGGAACCAATGCATGAAAAAAACATGATATAAAAATGCACAATCACCACACCCCAACATAAATAACTCATACATATAAAAGTATGAAAGTTTTTATTAATTTAACTGCTTTCACTAACTTAAAAATATTTAAAAACCAATTTAAGGTCTGTTATCGTAACCATATCCCCTCATTCCGAAAGATAAACCGGTGACCCGCAATATCATAAGCGGACCTAATATGGAGATTAAAAGAAGGAAAAATAAAATATGATATGAAGTGGTCAATAATAAAAAAATGCGTGCCCTATTCGGCTTATGTGACCTGTGTCTTGAGGAAGCCTTGTGTATCCTGTCAAGTAACGAAAATTTGGTAAACAAGCAGGCTGAGAAACTACCAAGTTGCTGCCACCGCGCCAAATATGCATTTGCTAGATTCAACACAGTAAAATTATAATTATTATTCAGTGTGCGATCTCCCTTTCCACTTCCCACTATCCATGTGTGCGTGTATCGGTTCTCTATATACGTATGCGTGCTTGTCCGCGTGTTTAGTATGCATGAATGTATGTATCTACGCAAGTATATATATGTGTGTGTCTGTATGTGTGTTTGCATGTGTGCGCGTGTGTGTGTGTATACACAGACTAGCGTCTGTGTATGTATACGAGTGCGTGTGTATGTACATATATTTGCATATGTATATTTATGTGAGTGCGTGTACATATCTGTATATGTGTGCGTATATATATATATATGACAAAATAAAGTTGGGGGTTACCGTACGAGCAATAATATAAGGGAAAGAATCTGAAAATGTAGGAGTCGTATAAAAGTATTTATTAATTTAACTGTTTTCATTAAAAAATATTTTCAAAAGTAAAGTATGAGGCTTTGTGTATTGTCTGTGGTGTCAAAAATTAGTTTGCATAAATTTATTCAAATTAAGTGATAAAGTCTTTAACAATGATAAGAAAAACTTTGAGGCTTCGTGTATCCTCTGTGATGAGTCAAAAAATTGTTTACATAGAAACAGCCCTGACCAACAAAGTGGAGCAGTCGCACATCTACCTAAATGGACACCAGGAAGAAAGAGGATTTAACCAAACAACCGATATTATCCTAACACTAAACAAATTGATCAAAACCATTGAAACAAAAATGCCCCAAATGCAAGAACGTATAACAGATTTTTTACTCAGTAAAACAGACACTAAATAATATTTGGATTAAAAAACACAGTACGCAAGTTTTGATTTTTGGAACTTCGTAAAAAAAAACTGTAAGAAAGCAGGCATTGATGAAAAGTGGCAAGATTCCACCCCAATCTGAAAATAAAACCCATTACATATGAAACAGGAAACCAACAAAGATTTAGAGAAAAGATGGCCTTAGAAAATAATTCAAAATAGAAATAGAACTGTTACGGTTAAGAGCCAATCCCAACGAAGAAAATTTCAAGGCACTCGACAATGAAATGGAAATTCAAATTTCAAAATACTCCAGTATAAAGCCACCAAACTTTGGAGAAAAACTGTGAGCATGAAGAACTAACATCCCACCAACGGTGGGAATAAAATACCACCTGGTGCGTCAATTATGGAATGGATTTCAAAAGCGAACATCATACAGGTAACCCATTTTTGATAAAATTTTAAATTGTCACACAACAAACAAAATAAGTAACAAAACATCAAACATACACTACTTCAGACTATGACAATAATAACAGAACTATTATCAATAATATCTTGTTATCTTATTCACAAACGATAGAATGAAATGAGCAACAGGTTAACATGTTCATGGTATGTGAATGAAAACAGAATGCAAAGTAACACATTTTACCAAACCTCAGAATTATAAATGTCAAATCTGGCACGGGTGGATTTTCAACTAGTTTTATAAATCAACATATCTGAATATCACATCCAAACAGATCAATTCACTATCACAATGATCAGTCTCTATCTTAGATCATCCATATATTGGAGTCTTATAACTTCGTGTTTCACAGTCCTTTTTCAACAAGCTGGATTTTCAACCAGCCGGGCATCTCTCAACACAAATGCTTTTTTTTTCTTCTGAATACATCTACCTTCCTATGTTCGAAATGAATGAATACATGGTCGCCTTATCAGTCAAGTAGGACTCGAACATGCTATGGTTACAATCTTACATTTTTGCTCTTGACAAAGTTCTACATAATATTTTTTCCACCTTCGTTATTTCTTTTTGTTTGTGTGTGCGTGTCACTCTCCCACACAGGTATCTCTTGTAATCCAGACATTTATTCCTTCCTGCCTTTGTTGAATTGTACTTCTATTCATTCACATTTTATCATAAATATTTTTCTTAATTTTCTTTCTTTCCTTTCTCTTACCATTTTTCTGTCTTTCTTTCTTTCCTTCCTTTTCTTTTCCCCTCATTTTTATTTGTTTCTCTCTTTCTTCCTCTTTCTTTTCTCATTTACTTCATTCCATTCTTTATTTCATTTTATTTGTTTTCATTCTCTATATCCCTACCCCTTTCCTACTCTCTTTCGTGTCAAACTTAGTCACTCTAAATTTCTTCCTACTTTCTTATTCTTCACAGCTTGTATAATAAACAAACTTTTCTCTACTTCAAAGCAACGGAATCGGCAAAACACTTTTCACTTGGTATCAGGTAAATATTTTATACTCTTGCATTCAAAAACATTTCATTACGTTTGCAGTTAAAACAAAAACGCAAAACTTTCAGATAAACATTTTATAACGGCCTATTTAGTTAGATTATATTTTTAATAACATATCTACACTCACAAAAAGTTCTTAAACAGTAAATAGCTTAAAATTCAGAGGATTTTAAAAAGAAATGACTTTTTCTGCACATATGAAACAATGTTTGATCTTAAATGCATGCGTGTGTGTATATATATACTAACATGCACACGTATAATATATACATATGGACACATGTACACTCTTATATGAATATATTCACTAATATATATATATATATGTAAACATATGTGCATATATATATATATATATATATATATATATATATATATATATATATATATATATATATATATATATATATATATATATAATATATATATATATACATGTATATATGTATGTATATTGATGGACATGCAAATACATGAATATAATATACATACTCATACACATGCCTATATACTCATACCACAGACTTAAGGATGCGCATTAAGATACGCACACGCGGTTACTCAAAACGCAAATGTATGTGCATATACACATTTGCATGAACATGCATTTACACATGCGTAGTGAGTCACATGTATGTTTGCAAGCTAAATGTAAGCATACATCTATATTTCTATGTGTTTATGTATCTGCTTATCTATCTATTTATAATTACCGATAAAGTCTTTCGCTCTGTGTTTAAAACTAAACGTGTAAATGAGAAGAAATTTAAATAAAATACAGTTTAGGTGTATAGGTTTCAAATTGAGGGAGAAGTCAATAATTTTAGGACAAGTGAGTTAATCGAGACCATTGAAATCAGTACTTGAATGGGGTTTCATCTTTTTCGACATCGGAGGGATGATATGTAAAGTTGATCTCGGCAAGAATTGAGCTCAGAAACTAAAGAGCCAGAAGAAATGTCTCAGCATTTTTTCCCGATACTCTAAGAATTCTGCCAGCTCGTCGTATTATTCTATTTATATGAAATAATAAGGATTTCTAGTTTGGGCACAAGTTTAGTAAACAGGAAGGGGTAGTCAATGATATTGACCTCCCAGATAAAAGACAAAGACGACCTTGTTGGAATTTGAACACAGAACATAAAGAACCGCAACAATTAGCAGAAAGATATTTTCCGGCCATCTTACGATTCTGCCAAGTACAGATATATATATAAATAGATAGATAGACACACACACACACACACACACATATATATATATATATATATATATATATATATATATATACAGAAGGATGTATGAAAAGTCTTGAGCCTCAAAAACACAACAGATTTTACAAGACTTCAATGCTCAAAGGCCCTGAAGGCTCAAAACTTTTCATACACTCCTCGTGTATGTATGTGTGTGTGCATATATATATATATATATATATATATATATATATATATACATATATATATATCATAGCACTCCGTCGGTTACAACAACGAGGGTTCCAACGGAACAGCCTGCTCGTGAAATTAACGTGCAAATGGCTGAGCACTCCACATATACGTGTACCCTTAACGTAGTTCTCAGGGAGATTCAGCGTGACAAATGGTGTGACAAGGCTAGCCTTTTGAAATACAGGTACAACAGAAACATGAAAAAAGTGTGAGAGAAAGTTGTGGTGAAAGAATACATCAGGGTTCGCCACCAACCCCTGCCAGAGCCTCGTGGAGCTTTAGGTGTTTTCGCTCAATAAACACTCACAACGCCCGGTCTGGGAATGGAAACCGCGATCGTTTGGTAGCGAGTCCGCTGCCCTAACCACTGGGCCATTGTGTCTCCACATATATATATATGTATGTATGTAGTATGTATGTATGTATATATGTATGTATGTATATATGTATGTATGTATGTATGTATGTATGTGTGGTCGTGTGTGTGTGAGCATCTGCATGCGTATGAAGGGATAACTAAATATCTTATAAACATACATTCCTTTATGATTTGTCTTACTTTCTATGCGCGTGCGCAAACACACAAGCACATGTATGTGTTTACACATTCAGTTGAACGTCGGCTACGCTTCGCTGTCAATTGAATGGGGTAATCTCTATATCCATCTCTTAGTCTTCTCTTTCCATTTAATTGTTGACCACATATTTGTTAATATCTCTTTTCATTTTTAGATGATTATCGTAAATGTGCAATGAAAATCAAGCGTATTAACCTTAAGTCCAACACATCAAAAAAAAAAAAAATACAGTAACTAAGACAATCTAGAGGAATATCTATAAAGAGAAAGTGAAAATTAAGGAAAATGTAAGAGTAAGAATTTTAAAAATAGGGAAGAAGCAGAAATTAAATGAAAGACATGGGAGATAATATAGAAGAAAAATATGTGTTTGTTTACAAATGCTACATAAATAATGTTCTGTTAGCCTACTGTTGAAACTAGAATTCCATAGAGTTCAATTGATATCAATAAGGTGAAGTGTAAAGTGAAACATAAAATATAAGGGTAAAAAAATGTGAAGATATGAAATAAATATGGTGAGTGAGGGGTAAAAGACGGGAAAACATTAAAAAATATAGAAAAATCATGAATACAAAGAGTTGAAATTAGAAGAAATAGCTGGTTCCTATGCAAGAGAAAAGAGGAATTGCAAAAAGATAAACAGAGATGAAATTAGTCGAAATTATATATGGTTAGAAATATATAACCTAATGATTGTAAGTAAACGATGAACGTTGAAGGGAAGACAAGAAAACTGAAATAGAGAATTAAATTAATAGAATAGGAAGAGTATGACCTGAGAATTGTAGGAAGAGACACGAAAGAAGGATGGATACAGATAAAAGAAAGGTTAAAGAAGTAAGAATAAGATGATATAGTCGAACATTGAAATAAAAATAGAAAGCTGGGAATGAAAAGCGAATATAAAAAATGAAAAGGAGAAAGGAAACTATATAATATTATGTCAGGAAACTATATGAGAAGCGAGAAGAAATTAAAAGTATTATGTAGGAGAGGGATCAGGAGGAAAGGATAATGCAGAAAATATGCAATGAAATAAGAATTAAGATAAGAAAAAGAAAAATGATAAAGGGCAGCAATGAGAAAATGAGATGAGTTGGCACATACACACAAAAAAGAAAAGGACAAAAAAGAAACATAACAAAGAAGAAAGGGGATATAGGGAAAAAGTAAAAAAAAAAAAAGAATAGGACAAGTGAAGGAAAAGAGAAATATCGGAAAGAAATGCGGGAAGATGTTGGATAAAATAAAATAAATGTTTTGCCAAGACAGAAAAAAAATGGAAGAGAAAGGTCGGAGAAACACTGAAATAACGTGAAGAGATAAATCAAAGGTAATAGTTAATTAAGGAAAAAGAGATGAGCGAATGAAACTGAAATCGCAAAGACAATGATTTTTCTTTTTCTGTTTGCTAATCAAGACGATACAAAAGGCCCAATGGAGCGAAAATATATAAATTCCTTCTGGAAGCATCAGTAAATGGATTGACGATACAAGCAAGACCAGAAAACTACTAAAAACTTTTTAAAAGTTTCAACGTTTTGTGGGGCATTTTAGAAAGAATCCCAAATCGATGTTATGTGAAGTACAATTCGATCGTTCCGAGGACAAATAGTTGAAAACACTTTGGTTATCAAAGTTTAAAACAAGACGTGTGTTTTTTATCCTCAAACATTTTGCAAGCCATTTTACGTGGTCTGATCAAAAGTATCTGGACTGTTGCCATTGTAACGAAGTTAAAGTACGCAGAGTGAAGCCGCTTGGTACAGATTAAACCTGAACCTATTGAGCATGTGCACTAAATTTTAACCTTTTAGTTCACTTCCGCTATTTCCAACAGTGTTTGAAAGGTGTGTAGCGTGTGATCGTTTCATTGGCTATGACAGAGAAAGCTGAGCAGAGAATGTGCATCAAATTTTGCCAAAAGCTTGGCGGTACCTGCTCAGAGGCTTCTCTACAAAGTTTTCAAGAAGTTTTCATCATTCTCGATTCAATCAAGGATATTTCGTGCAACTGAAACCCGAGTGACATTTTGGTCAGCTGAAAGCAGTTCTGGCACAAACTTGACAGACATACATCTCATACCCAAATCTTCAGTGATAATGGACTGAACTGAATCGCAACTAATCAGTATATCCTCTGATAAATCATGGATGGTGATTCGATGATTTCTCCACACAGTTGCACGCACATCTACAATGTTTTTCTCAGTTCTGCTGACGGGTCTTCTAGAACGTTCGTCAATATCGACATTTTTCAGCCATCTTAGAAACGTGTGAACAACTCGTACACTGTGGGCGGCTAATACATTCCTCTCCATACACTTTCTGCAACTTTGTGCAGGCCTTTGAACAGGTATCGCCATGACAACTTTATCATGATCACACACTACATACCTTTCTTCCAAGCACTGCTGTAAAGAGCAGAAGTAAGCTAGAATGTTAAAACCTACTGTGCATGCATAGCAGAGTTTAAGGTCAATCTGTGACAAGCGGCTTTACTCTGTTTGCTTTAGTGTCGTTACTATGGCAATAGTGTGGATACTTATTGATCAGACCTCGTATAGGAATTAAGACAGAGATGTATAAAATACATGCACTCTGGGGCAATGATGTCTACTGAACAATCTCAAGCCATTAAAGTGTGATAGTGATCAATGAGATAAAAATTCCTGAAAGTTACTCGTTCAGTCTTCTGGCTCACTACAAGGTCTACTTTTCTTATGGGTTGCCTGTATCAAGTAGCATGACAATGCTGTTTAGGAAATATCAAGAACTGAGACGTTTGTACTATCTTTCAAGGGCCAGATGGTAAATTGGGAGTGAAAGAGGTGAAAAAGAGTGGAGTTGACAGTTTTTGCAGAATAATGACCTGGACAGAAGGTAGAAGGCCGAAATTCTGCAGGCATCTAGAAACGATATTATAAACATCTCGCTCATTAGTAATAGCGGGTGACAGGAGTAGTACGTTAGACGTAATCACGGAGTGGTTATCAAGACTATATACATATATACATAAACATTGTTTTCATTAGGTTAACCGAGAGGAGACGCTGTGTGTTGTTCAGTTTAGTACAGCTGGCTACACAGCCCACCAAATTTTGCATGGACAACTTAAGCAAGTCATAAAATATTAGAATAAAAATTTTAGAATAAGGCTCCGAATAGTGGAAACTGAATGCTTCTATCGTATCACAGATATTCCAAGGACTGGACTGGTGAATTACTGAGAATTGAAGGGTAGGATTAAGTTGTAGATGTCTATAAAAAAGAAACCTGGTATATAATACTGGTCAACACACTTTTCGCTGACTTCGGTTTGGGGTTGCTTTTAGTTAATTTTGAGGTGCTGATTTCAAATATGACATCCATTTTTCTAACATATCCGTATTTTATAAATAATTTACTTGGTCAGGATAGTTTACTAAGTCTTATAGCTCAAACTATAAGTTATAATATCTATAGAATGTGAAATGATAAATGAAATGTAAGAAAGCATCACCTTTTACTAAATACGTACTGTTAATTTTATTTACATTTTTGCATTGTCTTTCGGCTGATTTACTCTCCAGCCTGCGTCAGGTGTCCTGGTAGACTTTTGAACCTAACCCTAGGTTCTCATTCCCAAGATATTTTTTTGCTGCTGTTGTTGTTGTTGTTGTTATTATTATTATTATTATTATTATTATATTATTATTATTATTTATTATTATTATTATTATTGCCTTTGCACAGCTTCTAACGCTGAAGATGTACTACAGCATCAGTTGTTCACTACCAGTGAACTAAGGTAACACCTCTTATTTTTCGAGCACCTTCCGGAGTATACGAGCGGTTCCAAGCAGTGCTGTTTTCTGCAAGTGCTGCATCCTTATTGCAGCCCCTATTTGATAACCTTGTTGTCAGCTGGGCATACTATGTCTATGATCCAGCATAGTCTATTTTCTTTCTCAATTAAGACTATGTCCGTCTTCCTATTCACTAACTCATGGTCGCACTGAATCATAAAATCCCATAGGATCTTTGCATTTAATGTACAGAATTCCTCATCTCTAAAATATAGAACAATATATTGTTAATTCTCTAATATGATGGATAAATCTGTAACCATTATACACATACCTTCATATTCACAGAAGAGACTTCCGCCTGTGTGAGCATCTGGAGTGTTTTTTGTGTACACAGTCTGTTTGAATACGCCCGTAGTATCTGTGTTCTCTCAGCCTTGATACCTCGCCTCCATAATTTTGATTGCTTGATGCAAAAGCTCACCATGTTTATTGCTCATATCTCTGAGATTAGCCGGAAATTCATCGAGGTGGCTGTGGAGGAAATGAAACTTTGCGCTCATGTTGCTACCTAAAGGATGCAAGTTTTCAAGTAATGTCTCCACTAAATCCTTGTAGCTTGCAGCCTTATCACCCCCCCCAAATCCTTTCACATCAGCCACAAATGAATCCCATGCCCTTTATTTTGTCAGCCATCGAGCTCGAGAAATTCTAGCATTTCATTAACTTTATGATTTGTAGCCTATCAAAAACACCAGCCGTTATTTTATCATAGCTTAGGCCAGGAAATGTTGCACGTCTGAATTGGAGACAGTTACCCTCCCCATTAAGAGCTTTGACAAATTGCTTCATTAGTCCTAGTTTAATATGAAGGGGTGGGAAGATGATTTTCTTTTACTCAACAAATACTCGGTGTATGCTATTCTTCTCCCCAACAGCCAAACATTTCCTAATTGGCCAGAGTTTCTGTTCCCAATGTTTGTCTTTCACTCGGCTATCGCACAAACGCAAGATACAAGGATATTTTGTATACCTTCCTTGTTGACCAAATAAAACGTTGACCATTTTTAGATCCACGTATATGAACTATTTGTGTTCATCATACTTGAGTAAATCTTATATAACTTTTATGCGATTATAATTGTCTTTTAAGTGCACAGAGTGACCAATAGGAAGCGATCCGAACAAGTTGTCATCATGAAGTACTACGCATTTTGACTCATTTTTGAATTACCTACAAGAAGATACCATTCGCTAGGACCATACTGTTCAGCAACCATCCTTTTAACAATCCCGTTACCTTACAATAGTAAACAAATTTTTTCCAATTGTGAAGAATGCCAAAAGATATTTTTCCCTGTTCCAATAAAAAGCCACGTTTGTTTCTTTCTGCAACAAATTTTTCTCTTTCAGCCTAGAAGCTAACAGTTCTGATAACTCTTTTGGCAGTACTAGGTCTCTAACTAATTCCTTAAGTTCTGCCTTGGTTAAAGTTTTCACGTTCATTAGTTAATGTTTCTACACAGTCTGTATCACTACCATGTTCATAATTTATATATATATATAATATATATATATATATATATATATATTATATATATATATAAAGTAACAAACTGTGGGAAAGAAATCTTTTAAAGGGGTGTGTTTTAAGCATCCAATTCACTGGTACGTCAGTTGAATACCATATAATTATTGGTACAATGCAATAAAAAAATAAATCGAAAAGAGAGATACTATTGATATTCCAATAATTTATGTATATTATAATGTTACATAATAAATTATGAATATAATGTAACATAACATAATATTATATAACATAAAAAATGATTAAAACCATACAAGACCAACAAATTGTTTCGGCTTATATATATTTTTCTGGTATATATAAAATAATAACAGTTTCCTTATATATAGATTTACTTCAGGGTCATGGTTTAAATATAGACGAAATTCTGTGTGAAAGGACAGGTGCATTGTAAATATATATTGATATATATTGATATATATTTATATATATATACATCATCCACACACACACACACCTCAAGGTCACTAGTCCCCTTCCACAGGCACATACACGCTCTCACATACACACGCACGCACCCCTTCGTTTTGGGATCATCACTACTTATTATCTCTCCTTCTTCCTAGCTCTCCTGTGTCACCCCTTTGTCTGGCATTCGCCATGATAGATTGCTAACCATTAAACCTTTTCATATTTTCTCTCACTGTTTATTTCTGTGTTCCTTTCTGTCGAAGAGCGTAGGATCGAAACGTAAAAGACTTTCTCACTTCCCGAGCGTTAAACTATTACATCTGTTTTTTTTATTTACACACCCGGCTTCGTCTTTTGTTTTTTCCCACTATATATTGTGTATACACACACACACACATATATGTGTGTATATATATATATACATATATATATGTAATTTTCATCTTGCAGTGAAGGTAGATCCCTGAAAACGGTTACTGGTATTTCATTTGAGTGAAGCACCGGACGAATTGCCGAATTCAGATGCGGGTAACTTATTTTCTGTCGCGGTCTCTTGCTATGACCAGACATCTTAATGAGACAAAAGTTATCGTTCTTTGGCTCCCGCCAAACCATAGGAATGTCAAATGTTCTTTGTGTCCTTTGCTCATTGGCATAGATTTTCGACACAGGGTTTACATCCACTGTGCGGTGCCCTCCATTTATCCTGATCTCCAATTTTAATCTTAAAGTAAGCCAAACAAGATCTTTTCACAAAGTCACTAATGCTCATTGTTTGACTTGGTACTATAAAACACCCACATATATAACAAGAATATTTCCTTCGCAATGACGCCATGCTAGTGAAGCCTCGTGTTATTTCATTAAATAAAAGTGAAAAGAGAGAAAAAATAAAGAACATTTTTATATATCTAGGTTTGTCTAAATCCATGTCTAAATATATAGATAAAATAAATATTCAACAGAAATGTTTAACTATGTTTGACTATGATATCTGTTATACATTTTTTGATAATAATAAGAAATTAGCATTGCAGATTAAGACAATCGAGCGTTCGAGCGCACAGTTATGAGGAAACACACTTCTACACAGGTATATATACTACGCTGACAGAGCGTCACAATCTCACTCAACGAATATGCAACTAGCACTGGAACTTTTACCTTTCAGATACTCTATGGAAAACACATCGAGAAATTTCTGAAACATGGAACTACAACTGGGACCAATATGGGCCAGCCCATAGAAAAAGAAAACTCGATGTGATAGAAAAACACTATTGTCATTTTAAAACTCAGTGACTCCAAATTACCCCGAAACAGGTCTCAAACTGAAGAAAATGTTGGAATTTGATGGCCAGTGTAAGAATAGAGAATAAGAATTGGAATTTGTTGGGAAAGCTGTAAGAACAGAGAACAGAAAAATACAGAAGGCACTAAATTAGGAACATTCTGTATCGTGTGAGCCGAAGTACGGTGATGCTACTCAGAAATGAACCGGAAAAGGGAAGCATAATTGGGGACTTTAGATGCACTTAAGATTACATGCAGAGTTTTTCTTCAAGTGCCTGGTAGTTTTCATTGACAGTACAGTTGGATACTAATGAGATATATTCAGAATATTCTCCACCCCATGAAACACATCCTAGAAGGCATTAATTTGTAGATCTGATTATGTTGGGTCTCTGCTCAATTTACATTAGCCTTAGATGCACTATATAGTCTGTCTTCTCTATTTAAGGTGTGACAGGACTGCAATCTGAGATAATGGATCACTACAATAAGTGGCGGCATTTGTTCAGTTGTCAAAATAAACGGAACTGCATTGCATAGCGTGCTCCATTTACGGGAGGCGAAACCTCGCGCCTCTTCTGTATGTTTTGGTGCTGAGCCCTCTACTATGAAGTATGGTGGTGTTCAGATGTTCCTCACTGAATCTAAGGGGTAAGAGCGCTCCCTCTCTGTGATGTCGAATTAATCGAAAATTCTGGAGCGCAGTACACTTCTGAAGGAGTATCAGAATGTGACTGTTCCATTAACCATGGAAGAGCTGGTACGTTTGCAATTCGATACATGGAGAGACAAGTTTATGCGAGACGGCTGTTTCTGTCGCTGAAACAAGGGTATGTTCTAAGGTAAATAAAATCTAGGAAGATATGGTGAAAAAGTTGGCAGTCTCACTCAGAATTGGACTTTGATGAGGCTATCACCGAGAGGTTAAATGAAAGTAACTAATATGTATACTACTTTGTCCCTATACCACCCACCACCCTGACTGTCTGGCTTTTCTCAGGAAACAACCAACGAGATTAAGGGAATGGATAACAGAGATTTTCCTCTTCGTATTCAACAGTATCCATGAGAAAGATAGAATAGAGAGAGATATGTTGCTCTTCATTAAGCAGCCTGAAAATATGTGACATTGACTTACTTAAGGCTGAACGGTCTGTTCTGAATCTGTGATTAAAGACCAGACGCATCAAGCTCGAGAGTAATCGTATATTTGTCGGTTTTCTCATTCGCTCTCAGTGTTCCACCGTTACGACCCCAAACACCAAATTTTCAATATATTTCTCTAGTCTCTATATTTCTCTACAGTCTCTAAATTTTCAACATTCTTTACCCGTGTATCCTTTAGTTTCCCTCACCCGCTGCCTTTTGATAAATTAAACAAACAACTATTTACTAATATTCATATTGAGTGCGACTGATATGTAGAAGGTATATGCTGAACATATAGAATATATTTATTCCGGTCTATTACTTTCTGAGTTTAAATCTCACAGAAGTCAATCTTGCCTTTCATCTTTCTCATTCAGAAAAGGAGTTTGGGTGGCATATAATTTGATTGACTCCTCCCGACAAATTTCTGATACTGTGCTTATGTTAGAAATTATGTGTGTGATTGAGTTTAGCAGAATCGTTAGGACCTCATGAAAATTGCTTTGCAGTATTTTGGGGTGCTTTACACCAAATGTTCAAATACTACCTAGGTCAGCTTAGGTTTTTATTGTTCTAAGGTTGATAAAATAAAGTACCAATCAATGATTTGTGTCTATATCAAAAAATATTCACACGAAATTGTTGAAGAAAATTTTATTATTATGATTACTAGTAATAATCGTTGTCGCGGTCATAGTTGATTCCGTAGTAGTTATAGAAATAGGATTAAGAGTTTGTTGTTGCAAACGCAGCATTAAAGGCAGCGAAGAGGAAGGAGGTAAATGGAAAGTATAGCGTTGATGAAAGGAGAAGAGAGCGGGTACATAGCGTAATCGTATCCAATATCTCCCATAGTTAAGCAAATTTCAACTTCCGGAATGTCAAGCCGACCCAGCTGATTAGATTCACATACCCACCTACACATCTTTTCTTACTCTGTTAAATATATTCCTTTCTCATTTCTCCTTTCACTTTCACTTTTCTCCTTGTCTCTCAATCTTTTCTTTCCCTCTTCCTTTCTCATTCATTTTCTCTTGTCCTCTTTCTATCTCACTCGTTATTTTTTCTCTTCTACCCTTTTACTCTTTGCTCTCATTTTAACCTCAATAGTCACCTACTGTACCCGCTCCTCTCTTCTCGCTTTCACCTACAATACTCCAAGAACATCTTCACCATTATTAGGTATTATCCGTTAACTTATTTATTTCCTCGTCGTCGAAGCAACCACCACCCAACAAACATCGATATCATTTCCCACCCCTTTCTCCTCTTTTTCTCTTCCAACTCTTCGCGTTCTTTTTACTCCACATCAATATCTTCACCGTTGTCCGTATCACATAAACTACTTCCTTTATTTCTAATTTCCCCTAGTGCCACCTCTATCTCCACGTCTTATCATTAACATGGTAATCCTATTCTTCTTACTCTCCCTCCTCACAACCAACATCATTATCATCGTCGTTGTCGTTGTCGTCGTCTTCTATTGTTCCATAGATCTTCCATCTTTATGCAAAACCAAATATGCCAGGTAATCAAGGACAACAAAGCAAATTTATTACTAATGTTGTTGTTAATAACATTATTGCTGTTTTTGTATTTATTGCGGTCGACGTAGTTGCTATTGTTAATGTTGCATCTATTATTGTTATTGCTCATTTATCATATGCTTCTTGGTATATATTCTCCTTGTCTCTCATTTTCTTTCTTTCACTCACACACATACATACGTGTGTGCGCGCGTGTGTGTCTGCGAGCGTGTGTGCGTGTGTATTAATCACCTATCGTTCGTGTATTGTTTTACTGTACTCATGTGGCAGCAGAACAGCTGGATTCTAATTTTGGAATATTTCTTACTTTCGCAGAACATTCATATACAGAAACATTTCTATATATATTTGTATTTTTATCAATTATTAGAATCTTCCTACCATGAGATTTCCTAACAAAGAAACAAAGCTGTTGCGATGTGGATTATATACTGTACTTTAGGAAAATTTTGCACATTTGAACAGTTCTACTTACAGATTGAAGTTAGAATTCTTGTTAGGAAGTCACTCCATTTGCTAGATAATCGTAGCTTCTCCAAATTGTCACGTAAATATTTACGA
>NC_042998.1:131055376-131065376 GCF_006345805.1 Octopus sinensis | reverse complement strand
CGTATTTGTGATTGGTACAGATTGCCAGACGCATCGACCCGCTTTCTGTTTATAATTTGTGGTTCCCAAAGCAAACAACTTTAACGGTTTTCATGACGAATAGAAAGAAGAACATTTTGCTTTTTATGATGAAAATCATGTCACTGTGCAGGAATTCCAGGTCAAATAGGAAAGTCTACGTTATTTCTTCCGAAACAAACATTTCCTGCCTTTGACAGACCATGAACATCAAGGATTCATATTTTGCAATTCATTTGAGGTTTCTCGATGTGTTATCAAACGTAAAGCAAGCTACATTGATAATTTCACTACATCTGTTTGATCTGTGAAATACTTGTGGCAGTTGTATTCTATCAATACAGATTTTTATGGTATTTTCCTAAAATCCTGCGTCTCAAACGAAAAGTATCGAGTGTTTAATTGGACAAGCGTGGAAAATGTTTGTGATATGCTGTATTTAAATACAATTTATGAAACGATCGTGCTTCGTTAAACAAATAGTTTAACAAAGTATCTCACGAGAGCCAATTACTCTTATTAAGAATAGATTTACTTATCTGAAAGTGTCCCGTCTTCGTTAATAGTTACTTTTACTAAAATACGTGGATACATGATTTTTGTTTGTGTGTCCAGAAAATATGCGCACTGACGCTTCGCATTGAGAATAGTGTGACTAAATTATGCACACTGCTTAAAGGTTACCATACATACCAGCCTGTATGCCTGTCCATCTATGCAGCCATATATATTTACTCTAATGTTCTTTCTACCTTGAAAACCGGGAGCCAGCCAACTAATCAACCAACCAACTAGACCATCCACATTTGTCTTAGGTAATGAAAACTTTGGTCATTTTTAATGAAATTACAGGAAGGGTTTTAGATTCTAAAAGTAGAATTAAAACCTGTTGCAAACAAAATAATAACGTTTAAAAAAAATTAAAGGTATGTTAGTTAATAGTGTTCTACATGCATTTTATTCTGAAGAAAGAAGGAATGGTAAAGGCTGGGTCACTTTGATCGTAGATTTGCTACTACCTGGAGAGCTAATGCTAGTGACACACCAAAATTTAACCCCTGAATACTGTCAGAATCAGGCATAATACGATCAGTAATATCACAAATGATATTTTTATAATAATCGTTTTCCGACCCCTCTGTCTCGCATTTGTGTTTAATTAAATGCCTATTCCAAATTTGCCATGGCTTGATTCTTGAAAAAAAATCTTTGTTGAACCTTTCTTTAGCTTAAATTATGCTTCGGGACTGGGATTCTGTCCTCGAATAATTTTTTAATCTCTTTCTCTTTTTCTATCACGCACTCTCTCACTCTTTCTCTCGCTCTCTCTCTCTCTCTCTCTCTCTCTCCCTCTCTCTGTTCCCTTAGATTGCTCAGAGTCTATGGAAATTCCCTACAAATTATCGCATTCACAAGACTGACAGCCTCTTTGATTCCATTAACTACCCACACTCCTAGCTTCTCAACTTTTCTGGAGATTGTCTCAAGTAATTCTCTCCTAAATCATCAATATTACAAATGCTTTCTTTTAGCAAAACAACAGTTCCAGTAGTACCAGCTCTCTAATTTCCATTTAAAATAGCCATATTGCTAGATTTACCAGAAATCTTTTACTCACCTGCATGACATACCAATGTCTTGCTCTCGAGAAATTAGATGAAACCAATGTTAGCGTCCTTGATACCAGCAAAGTATTTAACGTGTTTGGCCGAGAACGTTCGGAATAAGTTTTCCACTTTTGCGATGCAGCCGTCTTTCACATCTTACGTCGGCGGTTTTCTCAGCAGCAGTTCTTCTCAGTGGCAGTTTTCCTTATAACATTCTTGACAGTAAACTGTAGTATCACAATATAAATCTAGTGCGTTCTAAAGCTCGATTATGATTTCCAGACAGTTTCATTAAGTACCATGTTACTGTCATTCTGTGCATCAGTCTCCATAATTCATTCCTTTGAATTTCTGCACAAGTGAGGTAATCTACATACTGCGAAAGCATCTTACACTTGACTTGCAGTATCTCCATCTACAGAAACTTCGAAATCATATTCAAAAGAAGAGGTTTCACTCTAATCTCTTTCAATAGTACTTATATAAATACTACGCATCACTCACTTCTTTTATCATAGACACGTTCGATCAATTCTGATCTGAGTACAACAATAAAAAGAATACAAGGATCTTTCAAAGTGACGTATGTTACGTTGAAGAAGGTGCATGTTAAATAGGAATTGTTAATAAGTCTAGAAAATAATTCAGCTTCAATTAGTAGCTCACGCTTATATAAAATCCACAAAGAAGTACTGCTCATGTACATGCTATAGTTTTATTCAGAAAAATTTGAGGCTTTACACAAAACAAGGTAAATGGGAAGATAAGTGCATGTTACAACTGGATCACTGATATGGCGATCTTTTTCGCTGTATAAAACTGTAACTATGGCCAGTACCACAACCAGCATCATCATCATCATTATTATCGCCATGTGTTACAACCATCACCTATACTCGAATGCCCCATCTTCATACCGCCACAGCGAATGTAACCATGGCGGACTTTTAACCCGCTACAACCAACGCTGCTGTAACAATCATCACCGACCATCTCATAAACCACCGCTAACACTACTACCGAAGCCGCAGACGACACCATCACAAGGACAATCACCACCACCGCCGCCGCCACCATCACTACCATCACCATCACCACCACCAGTAATTTAATGTCCTGGTGCTGCTATCATTATCACAAGTCTAACCTTCACTTCTACTCACCCTTACCATTAGCCACCACTACCGGTACGATTACCAAAATGCCATATGCTTGACAATCGGTTTCACCTGGAGTGCAAATCCGTTAACCCAGATACGCCAATAGCTGGATATCACAGTGATAACTGCACACAAACACATGCATGAATACACAATACGTGCATGCGCGCATGCATACACACACACATACATACGCACATGCACAAATAGACGATAATAATAATAATGATGATGATAAAAATAAAAAAAAATAAAAAAATAATAATAGTAATAATAATAATGATAATAATAATAATAATAATAATAATAATAATGATAATAATAATGATAATAATCAATTCTTTTATTAGCCACAATGGCTCACATGCAAAAACATTAAATGACATACAACAACATAAAAGACAAAAGCAGGATGATGCAATAGGTTTTACAGCGTGTAAATAATATAAATAACAACTAGAATAAAACAAATTAAAACTCCCAATAGGGGAGGCGCTTGAAGGTCCTCGTGGAAAACCCCAGAAAAGCCACGGGTGCCTGATCAACAGAGCACGAGCCCTCCTCCTTTTTACAGTTGATGAGGGCTTGGCCAAAGAGAAAAGTGTCTGTCTTTAGCCCTTTCAAATGGGTCTATCATACTACCTCTTTCGCTACAGCCACTAGATAAGTAGAACTTGCCTGCCTCTCCCGACCAAAAGAGGGCGGTAGGGAAATCTTCACAATGGATTCAGCTGATAGCCGGATCCGTCCTACACGCCACAGCAGGTGTTCGATATAAATCCACAGGTCAGCAATTCTCGGGCACTGGACTAGGGCGTGCATAACGGTTTCAACGGTTTGTGGGCGCACCTCGGGTAGGCCAGGCTGACGGCACTTCCGTGCTTGTAAAGTTAATTCCGAGAAGGCAGCGCCCCTCGGTAGTTCTGCCAGGCAAGGGATTTCTGGAAGTCATCCATAGGCCAAGGCCCGAAAGTTCTCCGAAACAGACCGGTTAGTTGATCGACACCCACAGTTTCCCCGAGAACATCGCCGCACTTACCCTCCACTAGTCCTCTATAGAACGCTAGAGTGGAACTACCACCGTCCGCATTGCCCGCCAGGTGGACGGCTGTGAGCGTTTGACGGCACTCGGGGTGCCAAGCGCCTCACCTCGGTCTACGCAAATCCAGGATTGCAGCTTAGTCAAAGAGACGGGCAGTAGAAAAGTGTCTTTTACAAACGGTGACCCTCAAAGAAACGCTGGACATGCCGCAACATCAGCGCATGTCTGCACATCAGTAACCACGACATGCCCAGCACTCCATTCAGCGGCTGTTGACAGCAGATGGAACGCCTGACCAGAGGAATGCACCCCTTCCACAGAAAGCGGAAGAGTAAGCGCACCAGCTTGGTCAACCAGCAAACAGGGCAAGGGACGACAGTCAAGTGGTAATAGATGACGGATGCGATGTACACATTCGCCACCTCCGCTCGACCTTTCAGGGACAGCTTCTTCTCAGCTCATTTCTGGTTGAGATTGGCTACCATGCTCGTCATCTCGCCTGGAAGTCCGGACCAAACCAGAGTCCGAGCAACTTAATGGACCGTCTGACCAGTGCCCCACGACGCTGTTGGACGGTATGGAGTTGTGTCTCCAGGTGCCGAGTTGCAAGCCCACTGAATTTTCTGAGGTTAAGTTTGCTCTTCTCACCGCTTCATGTTCTTGTAGTATGTCGCCAACCAGGTCTATATGCCTGTGGCTCGACACTATGTTGGTGACATCTTCAACGTAAGCAGACACTTTTTCCATATCGTAGATCACGCAGGACGCCGCTCAAAGCCTCCAACTTAGGCAGTAATGGCTCAAGAGTCACTACATACAGAAGGGAGGAGAGAGAGTACCCATGACAGACTGAACGCAAGATGCTGAATGGCTCCGACAAGTGACCATTTACCCAAACAACAGAGCAGGTGCCGCTGTACAAAGCAGCAAATTGCTTAAAGAATAAGATTGATATCTTGCTAGAAGGTCACAGTTTTCAATTTTTATTCATATATGAACAAATTGGCTGTTTGCAGCCTCGTTTATTTATGTAATAATGCTGTTATTGGTAGAATCATAATACTTGGTGTTGTTGTTACAGTTGTCGCTTGCACTTGGTATTGTTCTTTTTTTTGCTGTTGTTGTTTAGCCCAAGGTCTTAATACAATAAGTCAACCATAACTTTTCTCTTTTCAGAGGTAATGCGTCTAAGTAATAGGTAAGATGTTTCTTCTTTATTAAAGACAGTGGTTATTATAATTATTTAAGACGTCACACAATATTTAATATTATGATGTTGTCGATTGTGTCTGCCAGGGGTTTGTACTCTCTGTCAAGTCACAACAAGGCCCTCAAACTGACAGTAATTTATGCAATATGCTTGCAGTTGCAACTATTTTTGCAATACACCTAGATTATAGTGTATGTCTAAAGTTTCCAGATGTTTCTTCGAGTGGGGTTGTTTTGAACTCAATACTCCGATGACAACAGGGAAATACTTTATATCTGACTCTCGTAGTTGCCACGTCTTGGCAATCTCAGTTTTCAGGTCTCAATCTTTTCTCTTCCTTTCATGATGATATACTTATCTCCTGGCACTGCCACGTAGATTATTAGGCACTCTTGTTTGTCCCTTCTAAAGGTTATTATATCCAGCCTTCGGTGCTCTAACGCCTTATCTGTCTGGAAGTTAAAGTGCCAGAGAATCTTTGCCTTCCTCTTTTCGCTCATTACATTTCCCGGTGTATGTAGGCACCAAACATCCGTTACCTTGTATCCATACTTCCGCATGGTAGACATTGAAAATTTTGGGCTACCTTGTCGTATCCACGCTTGTACTTTTTCTGCACAAGTCTTTCACAAGCACTAACAATGTGAGTCACGCTTTCGACTCTCTTCCCACACATTCTGCAGAGGTTCATTGTCCTTGGACGGTATATATCCTTTTTCACTGAGTTGATCTTCAATGCCTGATCCTGGGCATAGATGATTAGGCTTTCTTTTTAATGTCACCTTTGATGCGTGACCGCCATGATGCTTCCTGATCTCGTTGGCTATTCGTGATCGAAATTCATTAGCATTGTTGGTAAATCCTTCTGCATTAGCAACATACTGTACAGGTCTTGTTTGCTGCTTACCAAATACTCTGCTATGTTTCTTCTTTCACTGTTGATGCACTCCTGCTCGCCAATCAGCTCACGTCTACCTTACACCTATTCATTTAGGGCCTGTGTGCATTCGCCTTCGGCTGCAGGCCACCATGCTTTGTCATTGTCTTTCAGGTGATGCAATCGATTTGGTTAATCTCATCTCGTGTCTATTTCAGAACAGGAGCACTATAGCGGACCACAGCAACAGCCCTTATGTTGATGGCAGTCACAAGGTTAACAGAACGAACATCGCCAGAGCTAGTGTCCCTCTTCGTTTGAATAGACCGGAGGTACTTTCGCACATCGCACATGTGTTGTGTCTATACGTGATATGGACCCGGGAGTAGAAGGCGAGTGAATTTCTGATATCCCAATTGTGTGCAGTTGGCTGCAAAGCGGTCAGTAAAGTCAGAGGTTTTCATTGCAAGGATGCTTGCTGTTCACAGGATCTTAGATGTTTACAAATAGGGAGAAAGAGTTTTCTGCTAAATTGAGAAATATCCTTTTGGCAAGAATTCACAAAAATTGGCTAGTTTGGAAAGTGGTGTTTTTGTAGGAGGATTGACAGGATGGAATTCTGCTTGATTCTCCCATCCAACGAAGTTAGCTTTCGCAGATGGATACTGGTTTGGTGTTGCATTTTTGGGAAAATACTACTCAGTTCATTGGGATGGATTTCTCTGGTTGAAAGACTTGCATTCTGGCTGAACAGCTTCATCACAGCTGTAAATGAAACAACTGTGGGACTTGAGATTTGAGATTTTGTTGTGCGTAGGATGTCGAGAGGACATGCATGAAAGGAGAGATTTGGTCACCTCTCTTGCTTTTTCTGTTAGGACAGAAGTAAAGCTATTATTCAGACAGGAATAGTTGGTAAAAAAAAAAAAAACACTTGGCGTAAATCTACGTAGCTGGCTGACATGAAGGGCCGTAGAGTGTAGGATGTGGGGGCGTTGTATGGTATGTAGCTGTGTGTAGGGTTGTTTCGATGTGGGTGTGGTCGGATGAACTGATATATACAGAGGCAGTAACAGTTTGGTTTGTAACAGTTACGGTAGATAGTATACTTGGAGGTAAAAATGTGGTAACTGTGTGTCGCTCTGACATGTGTGTAAGATATAACACAACTTCATGTAGATTGTTGAAGATTACCCAAGATATTTCTAAACATATCTA
Organism: Octopus sinensis; assembly: GCF_006345805.1. NCBI lineage: Eukaryota > Metazoa > Mollusca > Cephalopoda > Octopoda > Octopodidae > Octopus > Octopus sinensis. The sequence goes on along the minus strand of NC_042998.1, from coordinate 131,058,244 downwards.
TATCTATATCTGTCTACATCTATCTATCTGTCTATCTAAACATCGAGTAGATGTGTGTGCGCATACCTGCGTGTGTATGTGTGTGTGTGTGTGTGTGTGCGTGAGTGTATTTGTGTATCTATATGTATTAACACGGCCTCACTTGATATATCTGTACAAAATGATACAAAATATGCTATTCTATTATCCAGACGAGACTAAGGAGCCGTAACTTCTACACTTATTACTCAAAACGGATTAATAATAGTTGTGTGTGAGTGAGTACGTGCGTATTTATGTGAGCTAGTGTGTTTCATGCAGTGTCCACACACATAACCTCTTGCAAGACTACAGCGCAAAGAAATAAAATCTCAAATATATTATCTACGAAATATCACCAAAAGGAACAACAATTCTAATAGAAAAAGACCGCCATATATATATATATATATATATATATATACACACATACTCTCTCCCCCAAATATATATATATACATATATATATATATATATATATATATATATATATATATATATATATATATATATATATATATACACGTAGGTAGATATGCACACATAAACTCACAAACACACACGGATACATACATACGCACACACAAACACATACAAAAACGATTCCAGCATATTTTACAGCACGGTCGTGGAATTCTTCATTTACTATCAAAATAAAAATATATGGGTGTGGTTGGACTTTCTATACGTGACACTTTCAATATTGGTTTCAATCTACCCTACATTCCATCCCAAACCCCCATCCAAGCATAGATTTTATTTTTTCCTTTACCGTGTCTCTTTTATTCTCCCCTATCTTTCGTCACACCCGCCCTTTGTGAGGTTATGCAACTGTTTGCGTAAAGACGACCTGCTTTCTAGTGTCTATAACGATATATTACGGTGGGGTCGTTCCCTCTGGGAGAGCTATGGCGTTTACTTTAGTGAATGAGTGTGTCTTTTGGAAGGTAGCATGAGTTGTGTATGAGTGTTGCTTCGGTGAATGAGTGAGTTTAATTAAAAACAGTGAGTGTGTGTGAATCTGTGAATGTGTGGCTTGTGATGTGTGACTTGTGTGTATATTTTTGCCAACGTCTGTTTCACTCTGTATGTATGTGCAAATGTAAGCGTTTATATATGTGCGCGAGTTTATATATGTGTGCGTGTGCATCTCTGTGTGTCTGTGTGTATATGAACTTATATACGTGATCTTGTGTGTATTTACTTTGTTTTGGCAAAAGGGAGTGGCTGGCTGCAAGCCGTTTGCTATTGGACGTAATTTTACTGTTATTTCTTTTTATTGTTGTGCGGTGCCAAGCCTTGTTGTTGCTGTTATTATCATTGATATATCATGTGTTTTTACTTTTATACTTGTGATGTCATATGTTGTGCTATGTATTATTTTTGTCTCTGTTGTGATACATTTTATATTTCTTATGTCACTTGTTATTTTGTCATAACGTCTCGTTGATTTTTGTTACGTCATCTGTTATTGTTGTTTTATATCATGGTATATCATTTGGCATTGTTGTTTTTGTCAATTTATCTTACTGTACCTTATAGTATTACTGTATCTTATGGAATTATTGTATCGTGTAGAATTTTCTTGTTGCTACTTCTGTTATATCATATGACGTAGTTTTAGTATTATTCACTAAGATTGTTGCTCCATCTATATTCGTATTCTATATGATATTGATCTTGATTATTGATAATTGTTTCATTATTGATGTTACGGTAACGACATTTTATATGAAATTGCTCTCTTTCCAAATTTTCAGGGTAACTTTTTTACTTTGTTCACTGTTGATGGATGGTTCTGTAAAGTTTGTTGCAATTTCTTTGCACGACGCAGTTGGTTTTGGTACCATAATTCTTATTCTTCAGTGTTGATGCAGGCGACCTATGATTTAAAGCATTCTTACTGTAAATAACCTATTTCCTGGTAGTTTGTTTCTGAACAGATTTATAATATCAATCGCTGTATTTTAAAAATTCTATTAATTTTATTCTTTTGACTGGTTTCAGTGAAACCTAACAGCTAACAACAGTTTCATTGTTTATATTGTTTCTGGAGGATGAAATACAGAGTTGCCTCTAGCATTGAACTTTCCAACTCTATCACTGTCCTTACTGAACAACAATAAATAGAAGCCTATGAGATTGTTTACAATTCGTGAATCGTGTAAGCGATCTCATAGGTGTCATGCTACCTCCATTTTAATATCATCTCGTATTGTTGTATTGAGAGCATATTGCTCTACGTAGTTTGTTATTTATTTCCTTTTTATTGATCGTTGCATAGAATAAGTAGAATGGTAGGAATGTCATTGATACCACTCTCCTACTGCAAATTCATTACAAATGAGTGAGAAAACTAAACGTTCGATTTTGGAATTTCAATGGTTACCGCATACAGGTACAGAAATTACCGTTAAAAGTGGAAGCCAAAAATGCGTACACGCATACAATAACACACACACATATGTATGCGCGTGCGCATTAACACATACGCATGCGCATGCGCACAAACACACAACTCATAAAACCAATTCAAACATTTTTAAAGTTACAATTTCATGTAAGGGTACTAGAAGCAGAAATTTTGAGGGCGGGATATCGACAGTTATATCAACTGCCAGTACTTGACAGAAACACTGTTTAACTAGCCCTGGATGACTAAAACACAAAGGTGTTTCCCAGATGGATTTTAAAGTAGACAGCAAAAGGTCATCACTAAATGCTACGTAACATATTGTGAATGACATTTCTACCATTCAAAATACTTGATAGAAAACGAAAATATCGGGCAAACAAATAACAGTCTACGTAGATGTTCCACATGTAATTAGGTCAAATCGATCTGAAATT
>NC_042998.1:131040376-131047876 GCF_006345805.1 Octopus sinensis | reverse complement strand
CCATGAGCAGCCCTCGAACGTCTCCTCCCTATTGAGGGTTACACGTTGCTGATTTCTTTCCTTCTTCCATTTTTCTTTTCATTTTGTTAGTCTTGCCTACATTTCAAAACTCTCCCAACACACACTCACACACATACTTTCTTTGTTTTGTCCTGCGTTGTCCATTATATTCTTGTGGTTAATAAAGAAAACCCTTGTGGTTAATAAAGAAATCATTATTATTATTATTATTATTATTATTATTATTATTATTATTATTATTACTTCTACTACTACTATTATTATTATTATTGTAATTATTATTATTATTATTATTATTATTATTATTATTATATTATTATTATTGTTATTATAATTATTGTTATTATTGTCATTGTTATTATTATTATTATTATTGTTATTGTTATCATTATTATTAATATTATTATTATTATTATTATCATTATTATTATTATTATTATTATTATTATTATTATTATTACTATTACTATTATTATTATTATTATTATTATTATTATTATTATTATTATTATTATCATTATTATTATTATTGTTATTCATTGCAGTCATATCACCTGACAGCCACCCTGAGTTTCTCTACTTCCTTCGCTGACAGGCAAAAAATTCTTAAACAGTACTACCATGCTCTACAGCAGTTTGTTTTCTTTTTTTTCCCTCCTTTTAAAATTTATAGGTTATAACCGCTCCTTAAATCAACTTCTGTGTTATTTCACTTTCGTCACAATAGTTTATAACTTGTGTGGTGGGTTCGTGTTCCAGGGTACGTTTTTTTTTTCTCCTTTTTTGTTACGAGAGTACATGTGAGAATTCACGACCCTGTGTGCGGTTCAGACTTCCAAATATTTATTGTGAGTGATAGCGTGTAAAACAGCGAGCATTTTTTTTTTAAACACACACACACACACACACACACACACACACACAACACCACACACACTCACACACAGATATATACGAGGAGTTGAACACAATCACTCACTCAAATACACACATTCACACGGAAACATATATGCATAACTGACGTACTTGCGATGCCACACACATACTTTTTATATATGTGTGCGTGCGTGCGTGTGTGTCTAAATCCAAACACATGAACACATACGCAAACACAAGTACGGTCACACAATATTCCTGTACATATGTATGTTTGTACATTTGTATATATATATATATATATATATACATATATTTGTATATATATATATTTAATATATATACATATATAATATATGTATATTATATATAGTATTATATATATTTATATATATACATTTATATATATATACATATATATATATATACTTACACATATATATTTTATGTGTATATATATATATATATAAATTTATATATGAGAAATAAATACTCAATCGAGTATATGCACTACGTATCATATCGTGTATATGAATGTGTATGTCTCGGTGTGTATGTTCGTATATTAACAGTAAATACGCATACATACTTATATACAAAAAGTGTTAGTGTATGTGAGAGAGGAGAATTAGCGCCAACCTATAAGTAAATGAGGGGAGAAGAGAAGCAAATGTCTGTATGATGTCACTTCCATCTCATTTAGCATCACATTAGCCATACCCATTTGAAGGATTGGTTGACCTGGTACCCACACGATCCAGTGCTTTGAATGACTCGAATATGTGCATAAATAATTAATATGCCGTATGTTATTTGATTAGTGTAGACTGAAGGAGCATCTGTAGAATTTGACAAGCTCTATGCAATGACCCCTCCCCCACTTCTGAATATATAAGTTAAACGGAACAGAGTCAGTTATGTCTGCCAAACCAGAGTGACTCCCACTGTCTGCCTATCTGGAAGGCTGTCTTTTTCTCTTTCTTCTTCACCTATTTTACAAGCTTGTGTGTGTGTTTGTACATCTATCTATCTATCTATCTATCTATCTATCTATCTATCTATCTATCTATCTATCTATCTATCTATCTATCTATCTATCTATCTATCTATCTATTTCTTGGTATATTTGGCTAACTGCCTGTTTGTCTGACTGTCTGACTATCTATCTTTCACCCTCACTCTCTCTCTCTTTTTCTCTCTCTCTGTATTGTATGTATATATATATATATATATGTATATATATATATACATATACATAGACACATATGCATGTATATATGCATATGTATGAACATAATACAAATACACACGCATACACACATACACGCACACATTATGAACTACTTCCAAGAGTTGATTTCATTATATTAATCTAAGACTTCGTTGCTTATGCATTGATTATTTACATTTTAATATACACATAGGTATATACGTATACATACATACAAACATACAAATATATTATATATATATTATATATATATATATATATATATATATATATATATATATATATATACCACTGACTTCTTTCAGCTTCTGTCTACCAAATACACTCCCAAGGCTTTGGTCAGTCCGAGGCTATAGTAGAAGACACTTGCTGAAGATGCTACACAGTGGGACTGAGCCGGAACCATGTGGTTGGTAAGCAAGCTTCTTACCACACAGACCACTCATATATATATATATTTATATATATATATATTTCAAATGTACAGAAAACAAATAAAAACGAAGACAGGTGTAAGAACAACAAGCAAGTGTATTAGTTTACTGCTTGGGAAAAATGGGAAAGTCTTTTACTTTTCGAGCCTACGCCCTTCGACAGATAGGATTAGGAGGAGAAATAAATAGAGTGAGAATGAAAAAACCGGAGTTCAACGTTCCAATATGGCGATGTGTCTAGAGAAAGAGGTTAAATGAAAGGGAAATAATTATAATGATAATGGTAAAGGTAATGGTGACCCCCAACAAACTAAGGTGCGCAAGCTTGTGTGCATATGTGAGAATGATGTGTGTGAGTGAGTATGTGTTAACGGGGAGCGAATGAGTCTAACGTGTGTGTTTGTATGCGTATGTGTGTGTGTTGTGTTTAGCAGTTGATATTTTGCTTCTTCAGGTGGTGTGTGCACATGCGTATGTGCGTATGTATGTGTGTCTATGATGAAATAGTGTGCATGTGTATAGTGTATGTTTGTGTTGCGTGTATGTGTATATATTGCTTGTGTTTAGGTATTATGTGATTGTATGGGTGTGTGAGTATGGATGATGGTGTATGTTGTGTGTACAGAGTTAATCAGTGTGTATTTGGTTGCTCGTATAATGGTATGTGTGGTGACGCTATTGAAGATTGTGTGTGAATGTAGGTAATGGTGTGTGATGTGGGTACTGTTCGGTGTGTTTGGAGTCGGAAATGTTTGTGGGTGTAGGTGTAATGGTATGAGAAGAGAGTGATGAGTTAAACAGTGTGTATGGGTGTTTGTATAGTGGTGTGTGTGATGAGAGTATCGAGTAGGCAGCATGCAGATGTGTAGATGAAGGGGCAGTTGGATTTGGGAGGTGTGTGGTGTTACTGCCAGATGTAGAGAGATAGGGAATTGAGCCCATATAGCTCAAGGGAACGAAGAGAGAAGATTAATCCGTGTTCACTGTGGCTTCTGTGCAGAGAGAGTCCGAACACAGTATAAGTAAGTATTTCACTTATTATATAGATAGATAGATAGATAGATAGATAGATAGATAGATATATATATAGATATAGATATATATACATATATAAGTATGTATGTATGTATATGTGTGAGTGTGTATGTCACATCTGGCGTTGCTTTGCTTACATCCCCGTAACATTAGCAGTTCGGGTAAAGGTAAACGTAGAATATCTGCCAGTTTTAAAAATAAATACTGAGGTCGAATTTTTCAACTCGATCCTTCAAACCAGTATCACCGGCATGACTGCATAATAGATATATGGAAGCTGATTTGTGTGTGTGTGTGTGTGTGGTATGTGTGAGTGTGTGCGTATGTGTGCGCACATGCGCACTATACCATACGACAAACTCTATTCTTGATATTGCTGATATGTTATGATCATACATTCATTGATAATTTTGATATTTAGCGATTTGTAGAAATACTACTATTTAGGTAAAACTAAATAAAATATAAACCACCTGCCCTTGAAGCATATTTACGTATGACAGGGTTAATGCCATTCGTAAGAGACGTGTGTATATCGACCAGAGAGCATTTGTTTCTTATAGCCCACTAATGACCAATATTTGGTATCTATTAACTAATTCATTCCGAACTGAGCTGGTGTAACTTAGAGATAGAATATGAAATGTTGCGCAGTAGAAATGTGTACATACATAACACTTACATACATAAAACTTCACATATATATGTATATACATACATATCTATACATACACACACGGGTGCACTCACAAACAAACACATACACACATAAATATTAATATAATCAACTGCAAGCTATATATTACCATAAATGAAAAAATTTATCGTCACTAATTGCGACTGAGTGTGTCGAAGCACTTATATTGCAGGGAATAAGAGTTTAAAATATTTTTATGTAAAAAGCGAATAATATATAACCACTGATAGGGGATATAACCGCCCCATGAGCGTCTCTAGGATCAATACTCTTGACTAGCTTCGCCTATCAGTTGTAGGCTCGTCAGTAGTGACTACTCAAACGCACGATGGTTTGGCTAAATCCAGTTGTTAGTATATATATTTTGACCATAAAAATTTATGGCTGATTTTGCGAAATGCTAATGTATGTATACAAAATTAATATAGACAGATAGTTGCAATAAAATATTATAAAGGAAGATCTTTATCGTCATTAATTCTGGCTGAGGGTACCGAAGCAACTATATTGGAACAAATAAGAGATAAAGTCTCTGAAAGCTGCATGAAGCGCATAATAGATATATGCTGACAGGGAGCATAACCACCCCTTATATATATATATATATATATATTAACATCTAATTTAGGATAACATTTTTCTAAAAAATTCTATCAATGGCCAGCATATTAAAAAATACCTTTAAAGGTTAAATTTATAAACAATTCGAAACCCGTTCTGTAGTGATAAATTACATGGTTATTGACGTTGTGTCTATTTTCGGCATATTTTGGCATTAGAATTTTTTTTCTTTTGCCCTTACTTATAAATTGTTTATAAATTTAACCTTTAAAGGTATTTTTTAATATGCTGGCCATTGATAGAATTTTTTTCGAAAACTTTTATCCTAAATTAGATGTTAATTTAATACTGTTCACTTCCGGACTCTCTCACCTTACGAGAGTTTTCTGGTTCGAATCGCACGTGTATCGAGATGTGCTAGAGAGTTTCTACTTTGGATATATTTGGGGTACTTAATTGTGCTCATGATCTAGTGTTCACTTCTTCCATGGGTATAAGTAAGTATTTCACTTATTTCTTTGCCGCATTTATCACTGATGAGAAGGTTCTTATGAGCTAACTCTGAAATCGGGTCCGATATGGTAATAACGGGATTTTTTGAAATTTTTGTCGGCTTTCTTCGTAACACGTGCTTGTAGTGATAAATTACATTGACGTTGTGTCTATTTTCAGCATATTTTGGCATTAGAAATTTTTTCTTTTCCCCTTACTTATAAATGGTTTTTTATATATATATATATATATATTATATATATATACACACACCTATGCATATAGACACACACACACACACATATATATATATACATATGTTGTATGCCCCAATATTAGACTATTTTCTTTAGTCAATACACAATGATTGCTTATAAAACATCATTACTATACATAATATATATATATATAGAGAGAGAAATGTACGTATATATTTATATATATACATTCATGTATATATTAAATATATATATATATATATATATATATTATATATATATATATATATTATATTATATATATATATATATATATAAGTATATGCATATAAACAGGCCAGTATAAATGCAGAGCTTGTATGTTAGTTGCATTGTGACAACCCTATATCTTCTTTAGGTTTACTTCTTTAAAGAAATGCTGATAAGTTAAAGACCGCATGACATTATAAATTTTAGATTTCAACTGGAATAGAGAGATTACGCAGATGTTAAGAGAGAATGAGTAGATGTTCATTGGATACTCTACTCGTATTGATAGGACACAGATAAACATTTCAAGATAACTATACACAATCTTACCCCCACTAAATCATACTTAACGCACACAACAGAAACTACTTTCATTTCCATGTATATAAAGGCATACATGCAAACGTAGGCCCACCATTTCCGTATTTGTGTTGCGCTAACATTGCGCGTATTATTAAGCACCAGTTTTTCTCCGATATGGTTTCCCACCACAAAAAAAATCGATGAAGAAGCACAAAACGCATATTCCGTCCCGTAGGAATATCTTCCCAATGAGTCGATAATCGAATTTACTTTTCTTCTTCTCACCCAAACTCACTCAGCGTTCAGCGTTTAGCGAAACGCTTTAATTTAGTTTTTTTCTTTCAAAACTATTGTGTTTACGTGTATGGGAATGAGTGTGTACGCACATGAACAACTGACAACCCTCTCTTCCTGTGTATGTGTACCTTTACCTATGTATGTGTGAAACTATAGACTTATATTTGCGTGCATGCATATATACTGGCATAAGCAACAATACCACTGTTAATAAGCCTCTTTATTATGATGACTGACTTGGTATACAGAATATATTCCTGTTGCTTTAAAAGAACAGGTTTATCTTATTCTAGGAACTCTTCTCTAAATGTTTTTTCTTTTCATCTTCCTCTCACCTGTCTTTCTCTATTCCTCCATTTATCTTTCATGAATGCGCAACTGATATCTCTCTGACATCTACTGCCATGTCTGAATTTCACCAAGCTATCATGGACTGGCCCCTCTCCATTGAAGATGATCTTTCTCCAAAGCGTCGGAAATTCTTCTCGCTATATCTTAGTTTCATTATTTTCGGTGCAGCCCACGATAATCCTCCTTGCACTCTGTGGTATCTTTTGGCTGTGTTTATGCATACCTGTATTCATACACGGAGGGGGGTTAAATGCATGTATATATAGATATATATATATATATATATATATATATATATATATATATATAAATATATATATATATATTGTATAAAGGATCCCGGGAGAGGCAAAACAATGCAAAGTAAACGTAAGGCAAATCACAAAAAAAACAATATATGAATTCATGTACACTTATCTTGCATTCAATATTTCGGGGTTATGACCCCATTTTCAAGAAATTAACGAATGTTTCCTATGTGTGTGAGCATGTATTGAGTGGGCATACGCGTCAAGGTGTTGCTATAGCAACCAGCTAGCTTTCTGTAACTCTCTACTGTTGTTAATCTTAGGTTTCTTTGGTCTATGAGGATAACCTCAGAGATTCTAAGGTTTTCCCTGTTCCGCTGTGTTACCAAAGATCAGCAACAGAAGAGAGTTACAGGAAGCCAGCTAGTTGCTATAACAACACCTTTCCGCGCTTGTCCACGCCACACACTCTTACACACACGCACAT
>NC_042998.1:131030376-131032876 GCF_006345805.1 Octopus sinensis | reverse complement strand
CATGGGATTGTACCTAGAATGTTACCCTCCGAGGCACAAGTCTAGGCAAAGTTGTTTATGGAAGACCAGCAGTTGCCCACGCACACCATCCTCCCCTCTCCACGCCACCAGTGTTATCCAAGGGAAAGTCAAAGGCCGATATAGCTTGACACCAGTGACGTCGCAGCTCATTTATTAACGTGCAAGTGGCTGAGCACTCCACAGACATGTGTACCCTTAACATCGTTCTCGGGGAGATTCACCGTGACACAGAGTGTGACAAGGCTGGCCCTTTGAAATAGAGGTACAACAGAAACAGGAAGAAAGAGTGAGATAACGTTGTGGTGAAATAGTACAGCAGGGTTTACCCCACCCCTGCCGGAGCCTCGTGGAGCTTTAGGTGTTTTCGCTCAATAAACACTCACTCACAATGCCCGGTCTGGGAATCGATATCTCGATCCTACGACCGCAAGTTCGCTGCCCTAACCACTGGGCCATTGCACCTCCACGTTTACAATGTAACATATGCACTATATACATATACATGAAAATGCTCGTGTATGTATGTGTATACGTGTATACCATTACCTTTGTCTACGTGCAAGTATTTGGTGTCTGTTCATGTGCAAATTTATATGTTTTGCTGTATGTATATGTACTTGTAAATATAGTTGCACGCCTAGATTAGTAGTGCATGCATACCTATTAGTTGATCTTTTGAAAAACTCTGCATAATTTTACTCTTGCATTGATAACTTATGTATGTAGTTTTCTAATTAGCTTTCAACTCTCTGGCTTTGAGAAATCTAAATTTTTAACTTTGATGCTGAGTCAGCTGGTTATATATCCAAGTGCTCCAATAATTACAGGTGCAAATGTAAATATACAAATCATCGTTATATATAAATGTACACTGCATATATACACGTACATATATGTATATATACATATGTACATACACACACATCTATGCATAGATGTATGTATGCATGCATAAACATAAATATATTTCGGGGAGAATTCACGAAAAAAAAGAACAAAAAACGAAGACAGGTGGTGTAGAAAACAAACAGATGCATTAGTATAACGCTCAGGAATTGAAAAAAATCTTTAACGTTTCGATCCTACGATCTTCCACAAAAAGGAACACACATAGTATACATTCAACAAGGAGAGAAAAAAATGTGTGTAGTGGCTAGCGATCAATCATGGCGAATGCCGGACAGAAGGGTCACACAGGAGAGCTAAGAAGTAGGGGAGATACAAAATAGTAGTGATCCTAAAACGAAGGTGCGCGTGTGTGTAAGAGAGCATGTATGTGCGTGTGAAAGAGGGCTGGTGATCTTGACGTGTGCGTGTGTGTGTGTAGGTGTGAAAATGTGGGGATGGGTTGTTTGTAACCGTTCCAGTCTTTAATTAAAATGTACAGCAGAAGAAGTATCTTGCGAGATATAACAAGCAGTAAAGTACAAATGCTCTTAAATTTGTATATTGTTATATTCGGTAGTGAATACCAAGTGCACCCGCTGTGCTTTGAGATATTCGTGTACTAGTTTTTAAAATAGCAGCCTTTCTATACATGTAACTGTGTATGCATATGCCAATGACCCAATATGACCGTTACTATTAGAATATGGAGTAAGCTGTGAAAGTGAAACGGGGACGAAACAAAATGAGATTAAAATGGATGAGTTGATAAACAATTTAGAAGATAGAGAACTTCAGTAGAGGAGAGAGGGACAGAAATATGATTATGTGAGAAAAACGATTTGGTGAAAAAAAGACAAAATGTGAAGTATATGTATAATGAAATAAAGTAAACACTAATATAATTCATAAGAAAGTATAGAAAAAATATTGCGTGTGAGTTACAAAGATACAGAGATGGTGAAATAAGTAAAGGGATAAAGTAGAGGAAGACAAAGATGTATTAAAAAAAAAACAGATTCATTGGCAAGTATAAATAGAAGTATATATACAGGAGGGGTGCTGAAAAGTTCCTGGCTTTGAGTAAAAGAAAATACAAGAGGATCAGTTAATTATGATCTTATTCAACATGTTCACCTCTCAGATTCACACACTTATTGTAGTACCCTTCACTTTTTCTAAGCCCTGCAAAAGAACTCGGAAATTTTGGCCTCCATCCAGACCTTTCACGTGACCCTTAATTTGAGAAACGTTTCAGCACCCCCACGTATAAATCAGTCACAAGTTGTTAACAAATTCATTCATCAAATTTTATGGAACCACACACACACACATTTATTTGAAATCTTTGCCAAGAGGCTAGTAAGTTCTTGGTGTGGCCAATTGATTTTGCCGACCACAGTGTTTAGCTAGGTGCAGGCATAACTGTGAGATAAGAAGCTTGTTTCCGATCGCATGGTTCTTCGTTCAGTCCCACTGTATGGCACCTTGGGCAAGTGTCTTCTACTATAGCCTCGGGCTGACTAAAGCATTGTGAGTGGATTTGGTATATATATGTGTGTATGTGTATGTGTGTCTGTGCGTGTTTGTGTTT
>NC_042998.1:131015376-131025376 GCF_006345805.1 Octopus sinensis | reverse complement strand
TCCTTATCGATTATATATAGATAGAAGGTCTTACAGCTGTTTCTAGGATAATAATTAATAATATCCTTTCATCGGAGACGGTGTGAGAGGAAAATTAAGCCATAGTTAGTTTAGATGTGATAAAAAATAGAGAGTGGGGTGGAGGAAAGAAAATAGATGTAAGATACCTATGGGTATTGAAGTTGTAAATCCGTTTTATAGGCATAATGGTATATATGCAATATTCCAAAATCCTTTGAGTAAAATCCAAAAGTCCAACAGAGTTTAATATGAGTCCTTCCAAATATAGAGTTTATAAGTAATGTAAGATTCCCTTATGAGTGAGATCCAGCAGATTTTTAAACTTGATAATTCCCAGCAGGGAATTTATATACAGTGTTGCAGAGTCAAAGGCTTGTGTTTAAAATGACCTAGAAATAGGGAGTATATTAGTATGGTTAAATTGAAAACAGGAAGAAAGGAATGAAATAAAGAGAAAAAAAGGAAGAGAAAGAAGAGGAGAGAAAGAAAGAATGAAAGAGAAAGGAAGGGAGAAAATTAGTAAAAACTGCAAAATAAAAAGAAAATAATAAAACCCCTGAAGATAGGAATAAAGGGAAAAAAGAAAAATTAAGATATTAAAAAATCACTTCACCTATGCTTCGAAGAACTTAATCTATGCTCTCAAAAGTGGAGGGTGTGGTGGAGACTACATAGGTCAAACTAGTTTAACCTTGAGGGACAGATTAACGAAGCACAGGCAAAATATCCGGGACCCTACGAGTAGGAAAATTCCTATAAACAAACACCTAGACCAATAACCGAAATACCAAATCTTCCCTGTCTATCAATGCACCGGAAACACTTCAACCAAATTCCGTTTAAATAAGGGAAGCATACTCATTAAAAAATATATATATACAGCTGAATATCCTTTAGAAAAAACCCCACTAAAGTGTAAAAGGCTCAATTTCTCCACACACATACAAATAAAGGAACAACAAACAATTTTAAAAACTTTAGTAACAGCTCTCCACCCGGGTTTTGAAACCGCAACTCCAAATCACCATACAAACACCAGTTGCTGACGTCACCTATCTCTAGACCAATGAAATTTTACAAACACTAGTTGCTGACGTCACCTACCCGACTTATCAAAACCGAACTTCAGCAAATACACACAAATGACCCTTTAAAAGAATCAACCAAATGGAACGACTGATGACCGTTTCCCACACGAAATTCAACTAGGCAGAACGACAAACTTGACCACCGGAAAACCAAGACATCACCAATATTTTAACGAATCTAAAATCAGATCCGCTGGCGGAAAAAAAAGTATAAATACAGTAGATTCCAAAACAAACTGTTACAAGCGAAAGTTCCTACATACGACGGAATGCGGATCAGAGAAATTTCTTCATTTCTCCCTTGTTTTTTCCCCGCTCTTAATTCAGTATAACTGAGACTCTTTTGATATTCATCTCGTCAACATCGAAATTTTTGAACATGTCTTTCTAATTCACAATTCTAAATTTGACTGTTATGAACATTTTAATTTGTCAACATTGAAACTTTTGAACATGTTTTTCTAATTTATAATTCTAAATTTTTACCATTGATAAACAAAACATATTGTTGAAACTAGTTTTATATATATGTAAATAAATTAATTTTAAGCAATTACAAATTTTTCCAAATTTAGGTGCATTTCAAGAACAAATTTACTCAAATTTTTTCCTGCGTGGAAATGTACTCCCACTTTTGTTATATACACACACAAGCACAACACACACACACACACACACCACACACACACACACACACACGCACACAAACACACACACACACACACACACACACACACACACACACACATATATATGTATGTGTGTATGTATATTGGTTGGATTCGTCATCATCAATATATTATTTCATATGTTTATACCTGTTTATAGTTTACCTGTAAATGGTGGATTACATTCTATGATGCAATCTATAGATACACCAATAAATTCTACAGAAATAGCTGTAGTAAGTTTTAAACCTCACTTTTATTCATTTTTATATCTACGCACCACTTAGAACCAGCCCTGAGTCGGATCTACGGTCTAGATAAGATTTGGTCCTTACATAGTATCCTACCAGCACCTGATAACTTCATAACTGTTGTACCTCACTCTGAAACCGTTGTTATTGTACGTAACTATTTCTTGCGTACTACGTATTGATCTGCCTAGATTCTCATGTATTCTATGAAATATCTCTCTCCCCCTCTATCTCCCCTCTTCTCTCTCCCATTCGCTCTCCCCTCTTCTCTCTACCCTTTTCTCTCCCCTCTTCTCTCTCCCGCTCTTACCCCTCTCTATCCCTGTCTCCCATTTCTCTCCCTCTCTCTCCCCTCCCTTTCCCTCTCCCTCTCTCTCTCCCTCTCTCTCTCTACATACACACACTTACATGTATATATATTGTGGCAGCATCTGTTTCCTCGTATACAAACGTACATTCCAGCAAGCATACATATACACAGACATACATATACAGACACAGGCATTAATACACATACTAACTTTAATACATGTGTAAGTATGCAGGTATGTATGTATGTATGTATGTATGTATGTATGTATGTATGTATGTACGTACATACATGCATATATAAATATAAAGCTTTGATGTGGTAGAGTAGTCAAAGCTCCTGCGCTCTGAATTAAAACTGCCTACGCTCTGAGTTCAAAATAGCACCTAGGTTAAATTTGCCTTTCATCTTTTCGATTTAGATAAAGAAATTGCCATTCCAGTATAGGGGTAGAGACTGCATTAATTCACCTGTTTGTCTCTCGAGCGCGGTCTCAAAATCAAAATCGGCTGTGATCGAACCTGAAGAAGGATGGACACCGCCATGCTTCAAATATTCAAGATTTAGTATATCATATTAACGCTTCAACCACTACCTCAGGTGTTGCGGCCCCTACCAGGCACACACAAACACTCACACACACACATTTTCGTGTTTATTATAAATACATATATGTATGAGTACATTATAATTATATAAATATATATATATATATATAAGAAAATAGTAAAGTCTGAAAAAACGACAGAAGGCTTAAATGTTAAAAAATATATATATTTGTGTCAAAATGTCTGGAGAATATTGGAAAAAATTTTTTCCTTTCCTTAGAATGACATAATTTTAAAATTTTTAAAGAAATTACCGGTTTCGCGTGTAGCTTTTCAAATTTCTTGTGACGTTATGTTTATATTGCATGGAGCTATCGTTGTGTTTATTGACAGGAGATTTCTAAATAAGGGGAGGTAGTGAGTGATTTCTTCCGGTGTAAGGGAGATAATCGCTTATCTATATATATATATATATATATATATATATATATATATATACATTCATACACACACATACATAAATACATACATATACAAATATACATACAAAAACACACATGCACATAAGTACGAGCATTTTCGCATGCAAATGTGGAATTCATTTTGTTAATTCTGAAGTTTGTTTTAGCGATCATGTTTAAGCTCATATCAAAGAACCCTCTTTTAGTCTTTTAATTTGTTTTGCTCATTAAGTTTAAAACCATTCGTCAGCACTACGCATGCGGTGCTGACTGTTCAACATTATTTTTATCGTTTCTACTTTATAATATTGGATGCGATTTCATTGTTGATTTATTTAAAGATTATTAACCATAACTAAATGATCAGCGAGTTATTGTAGGAGGGACTCCTCTGGTTATAAAATTTTATGAATGCTTGCTTTGGGCTATTTCAAAAATTTACGCCTACGCATGCTTTGAACCGCTTTAAGAGTATAATTTGTATTCCTTAACGCCTTTTGCGAACGACCATGTGTGTGTGTGTGTTTTTGTGTGTGTGTGTGTGTGTGTGTATGTTCAATATGTGACCGCGTGTGTATCGTTGGCGATTTTCTTTCTCCGTCTTCCTTTCCTTGAACCTTCTTTTTTCTATGATTTTGACGAAAAGCTCCGATCGAAACGTTACATCCTGCTTCTTTTTTTCCTTTACTGAGCGTCCAATAAAACTCTACTTGTTCCACGTTCTCGCGTTGTTGTGTTTTCTCTTTGTTAGCCACTACATACATTTCTTTTCTTTCCTTGTTTCTCTCCTTGTTTTTTTTCTGAGTCTCTTTCTGTAGAAGAGCGTAGGCTCGAAACGTAAAAGACTTTTTTCTATTCCTGAGGCGTTATGTTAATACATCTGTTTGTTTTTTGTACATCACCTGTCTTCGTCTTTTGTTTTTTCGTAAACTCTCCCTATTAATATTATTATAGATATATATATATATATATATATAATATATAATATATATATAATATATATATATATATATATATATATATATATATATATAAATAGATAGATAGATAGATAGGTTAGATAGATAGAAAGAAAAAAGATATATGTGTGTGTATGTATATATATATATATATATATATATACTTATACAGGCACACATACGTACATACATATATATGTGTATATATGTATTTATGTGCGTGCGTGTGTGTGCGTGTGTGTAAGTTTCAAAACAAGCTTGTTGAAAGATCTTGAACGAAGCTGCACAGTAAGTATTTCCATATTTCTAGTTGCATATGCTACTATTCATAACCTATGCAACGGAAACACGTGTAGGTCGTCCTAACTATAAAAATATGATGTATGACTCACCGTAAAATAATAGGAAATATATTTTGAGCCAGTGCCGTTCTCCATATTCTCTATCGTTATAATTACTACGTGTGAATGAGTGCGTGAGTGAGTGAGTGAATGAGTGTGAGTGTGTTTGTGTGCGCAGGTGTGTGTGAAGATCTAGTGGTTCGCATATAGCACTCAAGATGGCAATATCATGATTTCGATTTCTGTACCGTCGATGCATCATGTTCTTGAGCAAAAACACTTCATTTTACGTTGCTCAATCCACTCAGTTGTAAATGAATAGTACTAAAACGGACCTAAGTAGTGATCAGGAAAAACGGTTGGCTGCTCAGCTAGTCCACGAGGTGGCATCATTCAAAAGCTACAATACAATACTATGAGGAAGTGCATTGTGACCAATGGTGTATAAGAACATCTGATAATTTTATATAATATATATATATATATATGTGTGTGTGTGTGTGTGTGTGTGTGTGTGTGTGTGTGTGGAGACGCAATAGCCCAGTGGTTAGGGTGGTGGACTCGCAGTCGTAGGATCGCGGTTTCGATTCCCAGACCGGGCGTTGTGAGCATTTATTGAGCGAAAACACCTAAATGCTCCACGACGCTCCGGCAGGGGGTGGTGATCCTTGCTGTACTCTTCTTTTACCACTCTTTCTCCCACTCTTTTTTCTGTTGGCCTGCTCACTTAGCCAGCGGGGTGGCGTCATTCGAAGGATAAAACAATGCGAACGCATTGTGACCAGCGATGTGTAACAACGTCTGATGGTCTGGTCGGTCACGTGATCACGTGATATATATATGTATATATTTATGTATATATATGTGTGTATATATGCATATATATATATATACATATATATGCATATATATATCTATATACATATGTATGTATTTACATGTTTTTATGTGTATGTTTGTGTTTGTATACATCTGTGTGTGTACATACAGACATGTATGTATACACACACGCACACACACACATATATATGTATATATATATATATATATATATACATATGTGTGTATATATTTATGTATATATCTCCCTGTTCCTATCCCGTATATCTCTTTCTCCTATCTATCTTCCTCGTTCCTTCTCTCTAAGAAGTGTGTGTGTGTGTGTCTGTGTGTATGTGTCTGTCTGTGTATGAATGTTTACATGCAAAAAATCCTCTCTCGTATTCGAAAGATGAGCATATTGACTCATTACAAATAATCTACATCCTCAGGCTCCCAGACAGGCTTTGTGCCCCCACTCTTGTCGTTTTTGTTTCTCTTGAGAGAGGTACTTCACTTTTGTCATGTCTTTAACTGAGTTTCTTCTCATGACGGTAGCATTGGATAATCTCATTTCTTCTGTTTAGTAAGCATATTTATATTTAACTTGTATTTTCGTCCGTAAACAGGGTATACTATTCCATCTATTTTCGTTCGACGGTTTCTAGATATTTGGATATTTATAGATATTATAGTGAAGTTTACGCTCCTTTTCGTGTCGTATCTATCTTTAGTTTTGTTCGTACTGAACAGCTTATGATATTTATGATCGGTTAGCAAATTTTTGGTAATTACTTTAAGAAAAGTTTTGTTGTACCGTTGTTTGTGAAATGTATTTTTTTTTCTTTTTCTGGACAAAAAAGTTGTAAGAACATTGATGTACTGATAGGAAGAAGAAAAGTTGATGTCTGTAGAATGGGAGGTACATATGCATGGGATTTACAGACGGCGTGAGAGCAGGGAGACCAGTTCAACTACCTCCGGTCATTAACTCATGCTGTGGGGACCATGAGAGAAAACAAAATTTCTGAAACACAAATCTCGCTATCCAACCGCTAGACCATATGCTCTACATCTTCACCTCCTCGACCTCAAAGATACAAGTCTAGAAATGAGCACGATCTTCCTAGATGTGAATGATTGTTTGTTATTCTTAGACATGAGGTGATAGTATATTCAGATTAGTGGCTCTTCATTCATGTACAGGACCTAAAAGGCCGGATCTTTTAAAATGTTATGAAGCTTTCCTAAAAACAACCTGTTCTATAGAGATAGAGGATAATACAGTATGAACTTAGAGAGCAATTTTTAGGTTACGAAACGAACATAAAACCAACAGGTGTGGCTTACAGGTGCAACCGTGGCTGTGAAGTTAAAAGACATGCTTCCCAACGACATGCTTCCGAGTTCAGTCCTATTGCGTGACACCTTGGGCGTATGTCTTCTACTTTCATTAATAAGTATCATCCACAGCTCAACATGACACTACTAACCTTACCAATAATCCCACTAATCTCCATACATCCCATACACCATTCAAATTCCAGAATTTATATCTACTTTAATTGCATCACTTTCAGAACTGCTTAACTCCCTTGCATGTAATCTTTTCTCTCAGGTACTATTAGACCCAACACCGTTTGGAAATCGCTGTTCATTTAAAGTCAGTGATCAGCTTCTGACGATACCGGTATGACTTTGAATCTCAATAATGATTCATAATAAGGATTTTTATACTTCATAATTCCACATCAAATCATCTAATTGTATGTATATATCCTTGCTTTTCTTAAAAAATGCCGTTATTTTTTTTAATATCTAATGTACATTTTCTTTGTCTTCTTTTTACTTTCCCCCTATTTATACCACGTGTAGTCTTTTTCTTTGAAACCTATTTCAATTATATATATATATATATATATATATATATATATATAATATATATATATATATACACACACACACCATGTTTTTAAGTTTATGTTATCCCCTGCCACCTCTTTAAAACCGCTGTTGATGTATTTACGTCACCGTAATCTAGCGGTTCAGTAAAAGAGACCAATAGAATAAATGCAAGGTTTATAAAAAAAAGGACGGGATCGATTCATTGGACAAAAAACCTTAAAAGACGGTGCGCCAGCATGATCAACACGACATTTACTGGTGGAAATGCTCAATACTGAGATTAGAGTAATAATCTTTTTTATGAAATTTGTCATGCGTAGGACATAAATTGTCGTCTGACGGATTATTCAACCAGACTAGTTGAATAAGTGGTGAGGCGAAGCTCTAAGTGCCAGTCAACACGAGATTCTTTTATAGAAATTAATGTGTGTGTGTGTGTGTGTTTGTGTAGGCGAACACAAAGAACTGACTAAAAAAAGACAGCGAAAATAGATCACAGGAGTGTTAAGAAAGAATTTGATACAAATAATTAAACAATAAAGATGTGAATAATAAACACATTGTATATCCCATTCGCTTTAGTGATAAATAGACAATGACTTGACCTTTCGTGATCATCAGATGTAGTATCAATAGGTATTTGACCTTTTCCAGGAGATTCTCTTGCCTACGCCCGACAACTTATTTCAGAGACAAATCACCTGCTGTCTGTTTGAACTTACAACTTTTGAGCGTATAGTTTGATATGTCACTCAATTAACTTACTTTTATAAACTCTCTGTCACACACACACACACACACACACACACAAACACACACATATGCTCTCATACATACATTCGCAAACCAAAGGTAGACATACACACACCTAGATACACATACACATACCTGAACAACGAGAAAGCCTCGACATTGTTACTCGACCTCCTAAATATATTAGCCAAATATTTCTCAATTTACAATCCTGTTTAAACAAAAGACGGAATGTTCATTGTCGGAACTTTTTTGATCGTAAGCCTAAACGACGCAAAATACCGTCTTCGAGTCACGAATTTCAGATTTATCAGATGTTGCTACCATTAAAAATATTACGAAACGCATGGCCTAGTTTTTAAGGCATCCGACACACGATCATACGTTGGTAACTTCGATTGCTGGACTGGGTGCGTTGCTGTGTCCATAGCAAGGCGCATCAATTCATGTTGCTCCTTTCTGCTCAGCAAAACATAGCGCACCAAAGGATTTCTTGATGAAATCCGTTCTCCTTTTGTCACTTGTTCGAGTCAATGGTAGGATAGTCGACAGAATGTCTAAATCTGGTGGCGACAACATAGACTTCTAAATCAATCACTGAAAGCATGGTGCATGCGACAAGTGAAGACTCACTCGCAAATAACGGCTAACGTTTAGATGATGACATAGGGCTGTAGAATTTAACTATGGTATCGTGCTTTTAACACTTGTGTTAATCCAGTTACATTTGTTTTGTAGGCAGATGGCACATATGTAGCTGTATAAATGCCTACAAGCAATCAGTAGATCTCATTCGATGAATATGTTAAGTTAGCATGCCTGAAACATGGGATTGTTGTTGAGGGCGCTGAGATTAAATGACAGCCGTTGATGAAAGAATCGATAAAGACCGGAATTATCAGGTTTATATATCCTGTTCAACGTTAGTCGTATGACCATAACCTAAATATATTCGAGTCCTGACGTTCAAGTTTGCTTCACAGTAAGTATTTTGTTCTATGTGTACCTACTTACTGTAAGCAGTAGTATCAGCGCAGAAATTAAGTGAGTTTGGTTGACTTGTACATTTTAAGCTCGTGCCTCTTTTCTTTAGATTTTAGTCGGATATACTGATACACTACACAACATATATTTAAATCCTCAGTAGTAATTCCACAACCAAATGGGTTATGAAATTAGCCAAACTCCAGCATTGATCAAGGTTCCTATTATGATAATCCTATATTTATTACTGAACATCTTTTCACGATTTAGGATTCAAGACTCAGTTCTTCTTATTAAAATCATATTAAGAAATATGTCCAACGAAAATTAAAGAGAAAATGCACTTATCAGTTACAGAATTTCTACATGGTCAATCGATTTACTAGAAACAGCTGTTAAAACTCTTTCAAATCACATACTACAGCAATGAAAAATGGTTGCTGGATCAAATTGGAAAATTTTGTACTGGATATATTGTGTCTTTGTAATGGGATGGTCTTGACGGAAACTCCTTTGATCTACTTATTGAAAACTGATCTGAGACAAACGGTAGAAATTTAAGCACTCTCACACTAATAATGTGTGACTGCTACCTAGAGCATATATCTTCTTAACAGCAATTTAGCTGCTTACTTCCGAAGGACATCGCGTGTAAAATCCTTCCACCAAACATTTATATTCCTTTACATTCTCAAAATTTCTCCTTGTGCTATTCCTCTACCCACTATGTTTCGGTTGGTTTTTCTCTTCAAAATTCTTTCTTTATAAGTACATATCCACACACACACACACACACATATATATATATATATATATATATATATATATATATATATGGCATGTAGAAGGTATGAAAATATATTGTATATACGTATGCAAGTATGTATGCATG
>NC_042998.1:130970376-131012876 GCF_006345805.1 Octopus sinensis | reverse complement strand
ATCTGGTCCGCACCAACGCTGTTGTGTCATTACTAGCAATAGTAGTAATGCTAGTTTTACTGGTTTCTGAAACTTTTGGCCAACGTAGACAATGCAAATTAGTGAAAGTAATTGGCATATTTTAAGGAAGACAATGCTGGAGCCGACACAATATTGTACCAGTACCTGCAATTCCAGCATGCAAAATTCAGCTTCCTACTTGCCAGCAGACGTGCATACAGTCTCGAGATGCTAACACATCTCCACTTGTCTCAATGATGTTCCACTAACATGCAGTCTACACTTGCAAGAGTTTATACATACACACACACACACACACACACACACACATATATATATATATATATAGTGCGCACACTAATTCACATACACACAGACACACATACATACACACAACATATACCTCCACGCGCACGCACACATACACATACGTACACACATATAAGCACAGACACACACATACATACGCTCACCAACACATGCGCACACATACGCACGCACACGCGCAAAAAGAAACTTACAACCCCACGGATAAACGCATATACATCCATTTACGCTTACACACACACACATACAAACGCACACATACACGCACATACATACACACGCACACGCACACACACACAAATGAACCCACACATACATCCCATACGGCACACAACCATACATACACGCACACAATTATACATACGTATATATACACACACACGCTCGTATAAGCACACACAAACACATGCACTAAGTTAAGCACAGTTACTCGCCATACACACAAAAAAACGCACACGTACACACACACATACTACAACAAAACACACACACGATACATATACACGCACACACATATACCTCGCTGTTTCTGACCTGCCTTTCTGACTTGCTAGGGTGCCCCCACACCGCTCCTTTAATTCTACTACTGCCTGGTACTAGCCATTGTCCACCATACACACACACGCACACTCTCACACACACCCTTGTCATCTCGCACACCTTTTTTACCATTCCTTCTTTGATTCAGCTCTCTTGTTTTTAAAAGCATTTTCCTCCTTTTTTACCACTTCCGTCTTTTTAGTATGTGACCTCGTGAATACTACCTGCAATGTTTTTTCCTCTGTCCTCCCACCTCGGGATCTTTCTTTCTCCTATGTTTCCGACGAAGAGCTCCGCTTGAAACGTCAAACCCTCCTTCTTCCCTTCTTTCCTGAGCGTCCAATAATACTTTATTTGTTCCACATCCTTGCGTTGTTGTCCTTTTGTTTTCTTGTTTGGATTAACTATATATATATATATATATATATATATATATATATATATATTTATAATATGTTACAATTATTCAATAGTCAAGATAAAACTCTGAGTTTCGGATGCCGATGTGGAAATCCACAACACCAGCTCTTCGGTTATCTGGCCATCTGAAAACTCAGAGTTTTATCTTGACTATTGAATAATTGTAACATATTATTTTATAGATAAATTTCCTCTATTTACATAATATTGAGGTCTCTTTCTTTCTTTTGTTATCTTACCGTTTTTACCTATATATATATATATATATATATATATATATATATATAAAAACAAATGCCTTCACTTTGGCGCGCTGAGATCGGAAAATAGCGATTTGACGTCTATATCTAGCATCTTGACCGTCCACTTTTTGAGTGGTCAGTCCTTTGAATTTTGTATGTAAAAATATTTTAATCTTCGGATTTTTTAATATGCTGGGCCACTGGTTTTAATTGATTAATATCAATTTCTACCCTTATTAAATTTTAAATTAAATAAATATGTTCTCTAACCGGTAAATTGACTGCTGCTACTTATTAGCTGCAGGGCGGTTTTTCCGATCTCAGCGCGCCAAACTGAAGGCATTTGAAAGATAAACAAAAATATAATCGGTTGGACTCCATGCATGCGAGACTGCGGTCAAACCTTTTTGCATCTAGTCCTGCAAATTTATTTCTATATGACAGACCATGCTGACGAGATTAAAGTTTATCCTTGCGGATATTAATAATCGAAACTGATTCAGTACATGGGTAATCATTTTTATTTCGTATATTTTCATTTGTCTTGCTTATTTCTAATGCTTTGGTTTTGTGCTGAGTTTTTATTTGAGAACATATTCTTTGTTGAAAATAGCGATTTGACGTCTATATCTAGCATGTTGACCGTCCACTTTTTGAGTGGTCAGTCCTTTAAATTTTGTATGTAAAAATATTTTAATCTTCGGATCTTTTAATATGCTGGGCCACTGGTTTTAATTGATTAATATCAATTTCTACCCTTATTACATTTTATATTATATATATATATATATATATATAGATATATATATATATACATATACGACGAGCTTCTTTCAGTTTCCGTCTACTAAATCACTCACAAGGCTTTGGTCGGCCCGAAGCTATAGTAGAAGACACTTGCCCAAGGTCCCACGCAGTGGGACTGAACCCGGAACTATGTGGTTCGTAAGCAAGCTACTTACCTCACAGCCACGCCTACGCCATGTCGATATTGATACGTGTTCTTCCTTTTTGGTCACCACAACAATGTTCGGTTTCCTATGTCTGGTCAGGTGATCGTACTGCATCATTACATCCCACAGGGTTTTGCAGTTCTCATTTTCAGAATATTATTATTATTATTATTATATTATATTATTATTATTATTATTATTATTATTATTATTATTATTATTACATTAGTGAAATGCTAAATCAGTTAGCAGTTATGTAATCTTGGTGACAAGGTTCCTCAAATCTAAAGTGTCTTTGATTCCTAAAATGGAAATGACACGCAAATGTAAAGCATTACCTGACAGGAACAGTATTTAAAGTACAAAATGCCTACTACTACTACTACTACTACTACTACTACTACTACTACTACTACTTACTACTACTACTACTACTACTAATACTACTACTACTACTACTACTAGTGCCGCCGCCACCATTACCACTATAACCACCACTACCGCCACCACCATTAATATACTACTACTACTACTACTACTACTACTACTACTACTACTGCTACTGCTACTGCTACTGCTACTGCTGCTGCTGCTACCGCTGCTGCACCCGCGATCCTCAACATTAACCCTTACGACACCAATTAAATGTACTAAGACGACGGCCTAAATTGGAACCTGTAAAACTAGCATTACCACTACCGCCGTCAATGACACCGCACGATGTAACAAATACTAAAACGAGTTATGTCAGTATGATGTACACCGTTGTCATTTGCATCATCGTCATCATCAATATCGTCGTCGTAGTCAATGCTTTCATGTCACCAACATCATTACATCAAATGTCACTATGACAATAACTCAAGCGATTGAGCCCCTTCATGTTCATGCTATCTGCAAGAAATAACAAGAACTATCTCCCGGTATTACACACACACATAAACATATGTCCAGATATATCGTTTACATTTTACTTGTTTCAGTCATTGGACTGCGGCCATGCTGGAGCACCACCCTGAAGGATTTTAGTCGAACGAGTCGATTCCGGTACTTTTTTTGCGTTTAAACGCAAGGCTTAATCTGTCGGTCTCTTTTTCCCGAACCGCTACTATGGAGACGTTGACAAACCGACAGCGGTTATTATGATGTGGTGGAGGCGAATACACACATGCACACTGGATTCATTTCACTTTCTGTCTATCAAATCCACTCACAAGATCTTGCTCGGTTCTGGGGTATTGTAGAAGACACGTTTACTCAAAGTGTCAAGCAGTGGAACAGAACCTGAAACCATGTCGTTGATAAGCCAGCTTCTTATTACACTGCCAGGCCAATGGCCTGATATATAATATGATATATATATATATATATATATATATATATATATATATATATATATATATATATATATAGATATATTATATGTGTGTGTGGGTGTGTGTGTGTGTGTATTCGTGCGTGCGTGAGCGTAAGTCCTATCACATCCTAGTCGAATGAGTAAATGAAGTAAAAAAACATGTTTCACTATGGTATGAAATAGCTCGGTTTAGACTGGGGTGTTATATTCTGCAATAGTGGGTGGCAGTGCGTGTTTTGGTTTGGTGTAATGCAATGGAGGCCTGTAAAGGCGTGTGATAGGATATAAGGTCAATTGTAGTTTATCGCTATAATCTCTCTCTTACAGACCAACAGATAAATACATCACATAGACAAGATATCGTAGCGCATGAAGGTATGTTTCGATAACTTCATGTTTAGGTCAGGGCGTATATGACCATGTCTATGTTTGTATATATGTATGAACTGAAGCTGAACTATGTCAGTGTGTGTGTGTGTCTGACTACCTGATTCTCATAATATACATTTGAATGAGGAAATGTTATCTGATAAGAATATGCAAATATATATGTGAATGTATGCCTGTTTGTATGAGTATGTGTAACTGAAATGAATGTGTGTGCGTGTGTGTGACTACTTTAAAGAGAGAGGTATGTATGTCATGCTTACATGTATATACTTCCAAAATATTTGCATACTCATATGGCTAACTGGTACATAATGAACAAAAGGGACAAAAGGTAAGTAAAAATGTCGATTACGAGTACATTTCAGTGGGATATATACAATACACAATCGACCACTTCCCAGGAATTTAACGATTGTACTATCTCCCATTACGCATTAATGTTGACAAAACAATACACAACGCCATATATAAACAATAATACTGAAAGTATCCAGGTACATGTATATCAATACAGAGAATGCAGGTAGAAGAGTCTCATGAAAACTTCTGCGAGATGAAGGTATAGCAAGTAAGCGGACACTCACTACGCAGCGAGCAGACTACAAGAGAAATCTATAGATGATGAACTCCTGTCAAGTGTTTCTGTCCATCCGTTACGGACACTGTAAGGGAACCGGATCGACCTTGTTTCCGTTAGAATGTCGGTCCCCACGATTTCTTGGTGCGCTATTGTTTTCGAAATGCTGCTTTTTTGGGAGATTGAGCCCGGAACATTCTGGTTGTCTTATCCCACTGAACTGGAAAACAATTATGTCATTCATAGATGATCAGCTGTCAGGCAAATAAGAACATTTCTTCCTCAATCGCAGTAAAGGAGAATATTTATGGTCAACTGCTTTGAAATTCACATTTATACCAATAACAAATAGTACATTTGGCTATGTAAGTAAATATTCAAGCTGCATTCTGCAAAAATTAGCATTTCCCGGTAAAGGAAATTGCCAGCAAACTCGCAGTAAAATTTTACAAGGAGTAAAATTTATAAGCAGTAAAATTTTATAAGAATTACAAAAATTTTCTGAAATCGTTTCCCTCATAATAATTTCAACAGTTGAACTTTATTACTATAGTGAAAAGAAGCTCCTATCTTGTAGACAGAAGTGAAAAATATGTACATATTATTATAAAGGAATACACATGTACACACATAGACAGGTAGAAAGTTGCTGAGTGACTTTTAAAGTTCAGATTATGAACGATAGAGAGATGGTCAATTAGAATTATGCATATACTTACACATACGTACATACACACACAGACAAATACGCACACACACATATATATATATATATAGATGGAGAGATTAAATGTGTGTGTATATATATATTATATATATATATATATATATATATATATATATATATATATATATATTTAATCAATATAGGGTGCCAAAAAAAATTTTGTAGAATTTTTTTGCCACCAGCGGCCTAGTGGGAAAGGATTAAATAGTCATAGACCATTTTTAAGTTCAACATCAACAATCAAGGAACGGCCATAATAGGCCATTCACCCACTAGAAATAACAGCCAAAGCTTCAACCGCAAATAAAAATCAATTCCGTAAACAGGAGAAAATTTAAAAAACATTTACCCTGTAATTTCTTATACGATGCACCGTTTCATCTGCTGTTTAATGGCAAACTAACCTGATTAAATTAAATCAAGCCAATCTTCGTGTGTCCGTATCTACTCCTTTTTCTTTGTGGCATTACCCATTGCAGTCTCAGTTGTTCCATGTTTGAAAGCCTGTTCTCACAATCACGAGCCCTATTCATTGTAATTCTTTTTTTCTCACACATACGTTTTTCTGAGTGTCAAAGAAGACATTCACAGTTCCGACACGCATGCTTCCATGTTTCCAATCTCACGCGAACAAACGCATAATTGCACACCTACTCACACGTGTGTATAATATCTACATATGTACTTGTCTTCTGTGCGTATATACATACATACAAATATATATGAATATATATATATATATTATATATACATATATATACATATATATATATATATATATATACATATATATATAACTTAGAATAACTTAGAAAGGTTTTGGCCAGTATTGGCAGGCCATGTCTAACTTAATAGCACCACCTGGCGAAGTCTTTCAGTTCAGGATTGGGCACCAAGGCCCATTCGAGCAGAGAGTTGGTTTTGTTGCGGAGACATATCCGGGTGTGGGTGGTTTGTCCGGTACTGTTGAAGGAATTTGTCCAAAGACTTCTTGATTTTGTGTGGTCAGTTTCTTTTTGACGTGTCCTGGTGTAATGTTGAAGAGAGCGGGTCCAATTGAGTGAAATAGTGTGCCCGTATTGTCGTTATGTGATGCGATTTAGATTTTTGTTGTGGACGGATGGCACGTGTGGTCCAAGCCTTGGATGCATTTGAAGGTGATGCCAACATCATTCGGACAGTGCTGATGGAATATTTCCACATCATACAGATAGTGTAGCGTTCACGCGTCGTGGAGTGAAGTGAATACAATTTCAGCTTCTTAGTCTCCCCCCAGTAGTCAAGGTCTGACATGCCATCTATCTTTTTTGTGATTGACCTTTGGGGAGCTTCAATTCTCATAATATTTGTTTTGTGTAGGGAGCCACAGTGGACAGCAGTATTCAGGTGGGGTCGGGCAAAAGTGGAGAAGAGAAGGATAATAGCGTGGGAAATCCTCGACTGGAAGGTTCTGAGAATCCAGGAACACATTCTGCGGGCCATGTCAACTTTGCTGCTTATATGTGTAGCCCAGCTTATGTTGTTGTCCACTGTTACTCCCAGGTCTCTGATGTTGTTGGATGCCATGAGAATTTCTCCAGAAGGAGAGAGTATGGGAGTTTCAGAGCGTCCTCCCTTCCAAGTGGATCAGTTCGAATTTGTCTTCAGATTATATATATAATATATTATATATATATATATATATATATATAGATATATATATATATAGATATATATATATTATATATATATATATATATATATATATAATATATATATATTTGTATATATATATACACAGATAATATATTACATTATATATACATATACATACGTACATATAATACGCGGCACACACACAGATATGTATATATATATATATATATATATATATATATATATAATATATATATATACATATATATATATAATATACATATATATATACATATACATACGTACATGTATACGCGCACACACACAGATATGTATGTATATATATATATGTATACCCATATATATAAACACACATATATGTGTGTGTGTGTACATATAAAGCTACATATTCTCCAAAGCATCTCACCAGTGACAGTTTTATATTCCCGTGTACACACACGCACAAACTCGCATATCGTTCATATTAGCTCAACTGCGAAAACCGCAAGTACTCACAACATGAACATACACGAACTCCTACAAACCAAAGAGAGCGCAGGCAAACGCACCACCGGACAGACAGACGCACACAGAGACACTAAAACAAAACGCACGCACGAAATAAGCCTGTTCCACCCACCCACACCGTTCCACTTACATATACACACATGCATACATTCATTCATTCACAGGCTTACGCATTTACAGACACCTGGCCTTAGAAATTCTTTCACGTCTGAAAAGCGATAAAGTAACTCAGATAATTGAAGATCACTTCGTGAGGTGTAACAACCTGCATTGAAGGTCAGATTGAATCTAGCGTGAGCGAGTTGGGGTGTATACTTCAAACACTCAATATGCGAATGTGCGGCTTAATTGTGTCTTTGAATTATCTTTATTTGGGTGTCTACGTTTTCGTGGTTGTAGTTTTGATAGCAACTGTGTGCGATTGTTCCGCAGTTTTGTTTTTCATTGTCATCACCCTTCCTTTAGATACATATATATACATATAAATATATATATATATATATATATATATATATATATAAATATATTTTATATATATATACATATATATATACATGCCATATATATATATATATATATATATATATATATACATATATTATATATATATATATATAATATATATATATATATATATATATAATATATAATATATATATATAAAGTTAATCCAAACATGAAGCACAAAAAACACAACAACGCGAGGACGTGGAACAAATATAGTATCATTGGACGCTCAGGAAAGAAGGAAAGAATGGGGATTTGACGTTTCGAGCGGAGCGCTTCGTCGGAAACATAGGAGAAGGAAAGGTCCAGAGAAGTGAAGACAGAGGAGAAAAAATCGCCAACGGTACACACGCGGTCACATTTTGAATGACCGGATACATATCATATATATATATATATATATATATATCAAAATGTAACTACATGCGGATTGCTGGGGATTTTTTCCTCCGTCTTCCTTTTCTCTTGGACTTTCCTTTGTCTCCTGTTTCTGAAGAAAAGCTTTGCTCGAAACGTAAAACTACCTTTCTTTCTTTCTCTGAGCGTCTGCTAATATTTTCCCTGCACCACGTCCTTGCCTTGTTGTTCTTTCTTGTTGTACTTTTCTTCGTTCTTTTTTATTTTTATTAACGATATAAATAAATATATATATATATATATCAACAATCAAGGAACGGCCATAATAGGCCATTCACCCACTAGAAATAACAGCCAAAGCTTCAACCGCAAATAAAAATCAATTCCGGAAACAGAGAAAATTTTAAAAAACATTTACCCTGTAATTTTTATACGATGCACCGTTTCATCTGCTGTTTAATGGCAAACTAACCTGATAAATTAAATCAAGCCAATCTTCCATAGGCCCTCAGATTCTTCAGTAAGAAATAGCCCAAGTCGGAACAGATATTTACACGAGGCATTTCCGACCCTGCCAAGGTAATATATGACCTAAAATTTTCAAATCATCGCACTCGCGCCAAAGTATTCGGCAGCAAATAAATATAAGCCGTCGATTCCATTACGGAATTAACCAGAAAAGTCATAATTAATCAATATAGGGTGGCAAAAAATTTTGTAGAATTTTTTGCCACCAGCGGCCTAGTGGGAAAAATTAAATAGTCATAGACCATTTTTAAGTTCAACATCAACAATCAAGGAACGGCCATAATAGGCCATTCACCACTAGAAATAACAGCCAAAGCTTCAACCGCAAATAAAAATCAATTCCGTAAACAGGAGAAAATTTAAAAAACATTTACCCTGTAATTCTTATACGATGCACCGTTTCATCTGCTGTTTAATGGCAAACTAACCTGATAAATTAAATCAAGCCAATCTCCATAGGCCCTCAGAATTCTTCAGTAAGAAATAGCCCAAGTCGGAACAGATATTTACACGAGGCATTTCCGACCCTGCCAAGGTAATATCTGACCTAAAATTTTCAAATCATCGCACTCGCGCCAAATTTATCGGCAGCCACTAAATATAAGCCGTCGATTCCATTACGGAATTAACCAGAAAATTCATAATTAATCATATAGGGTGGCAAAAAAAATTTTGTAGAATTTTTTTGCCACCAGAGCCTAGTGGGAAAAATTAATAGTCATAGACCATTTTTAAGTTCAACATCAACAATCAAGTAACGGCCATAATAGCCATTCACCCACTAGAAATGGTCTATGACTATTTAATTTTTTCCACTAGGCCGCTGGTGGCAAAAAAATTCTACAAAATTTTTTTTGCCACCCTATATGATTAATTATGAATTTCTGGTTAATTCCGTAATGGAATCAACGGCTTATATTTATTTGCTGCCGGATAATTTGGCGCGAGTGCGATGATTTGAAAATTTTAGGTCAGATATTACCTTGGCAGGGTCGGATGCCTCGTGTAAATATCTGTCCGACTTGGGCTATTTCTTATTGAAGAATGAGGGCCTATGAAGATTGGCTTGATTTATTTAATCAGGTTTTTGCCATTAAATAGCAGATGAAACGGTGCATCGTATAAGAAATTACAGGGTAAATGTTTTAAAATTTTCTCCTGTTTACGGAATTGAGTTTTTATTGCGGTTGAAGCTTTGGCTGTTATTTCTAGTGGTGAATGGCCTATTATGGCCGTTCCTTGATTGTTGATGTTGAACTTAAAATGGTCTATGACTATTTAATTTTTTCCACTAGGCCGCTGGTGGCAAAAAAATTCTACAAAATTTTTTTTGCCACCCTATATTGATTAATTATGAATTTCTGGTTAATTCCGTAATGGAATCGACGCCTTATATTTATTTCTGCCGATAAATTTGGCGCGAGTGCGATGATTTGAAAATTTTAGGTCAGATATTACCTTGGCAGGGTCGGAAATGCCTCGTGTTAAATATCTGTTCCGACTTGGGCTATTTCTTACTGAAGAATCTGAGGGCCTATGGAAGTTGGCTTGATTTAATTTAATCAGGTTAGTTTGCCATAAACAGCAGATGAAACGGTGCATCGTATAAGAAATTACAGGGTAAATGTTTTTTTAAATTTTTCTCCTGTGTTACGGAATTGATTTTTATTTGCGGTTGAAGCTTTGGCTGTTATTTCTAGTGGGTGAATGGCCTATTATGGCCGTTCCTTGATTGTTGATGTTGAACTTAAAATGGTCTATGACTATTTAATTTTTCCCACTAGGCCGCTGGTGGCAAAAAAATTCTACAAAATTTTTTTTGCCACCCTATATTGATTAATTATGAATTTTTCTGGTTATTCCGTAATGGAATCGACGGCGTATAATTTATTTGCTGCCGATAAATTTGGCGCGAGTGCGATGATTTGAAAGTTTAGGTCAGATATTACCTTGGCAGGGTCGGAAATGCCTCGTGTAAATATCTGTTCCGACTTGGGCTATTTCTTACTGAAGAATCTGAGGGCCTATGGAAGATTGGCTTGATTTAATTTAATCAGGTTAGTTTGCCATTAACAGCAGATGAAACGGTGCATCGTATAAGAAATTACAGGGTAAATGTTTTTTTTAAAATTTTCTCCTGTTTACGGAATTGATTTTTATTTGCGGTTGAAGCTTTGCTGTTATTTCTAGTGGGTGAATGGCCTATATGGCCGTTCCTTGATTGTTATATATATATATATATATTTATTTATATCGTTAATAAAAATAAAAAAGAACGAGAAAAGTACAACAAGAAAAACAACAAGGCAAGGACGTGGTGCAGGGAAAATATAGCAGACGCTCAGAGAAGAAAGAAAGTAGTTTTACGTTTCGAGCAAAGCTTTTCTTCAGAAACAGGAGACAAAGGAAAGTCCAAGAGAAAAGGAAGACGGAGGAAAAAAATCCCCAGCAATCCGCATGTATTTACATTTTGATATATATATATATATATATATATGATATATTTTCCGGTATCCCAAATTCCAAAAAGTGACCGCGTGTGTACCGTTGGCGATTTTTTTCTCCTCTGTCTTCCCTTCTCTGGACCTTTCCTTCTCTCTCTGTTTCGACGAAGCGCTCCGCTCGAACTTCAAATCCCCATTCTTTCCTTCTTTCCTGAGCGTCCAATGTACTTATATGTGTTCCACGTCCTCGCGTTGTTGTGTTTTTTGTGCTTTCATGTTTGGATTAACTTTATATATATATATGTATATATATATATATATATTATATATATAATATAATATATATGGCATGTATATATATATTGTATATTATATATATAAATATATTTATATATATATATATATATATATATATATATATATCTATATATATATATATATATATATATAATATATATATATTTATATGTATAGTATATGTATCTAAAGGAAGGGTGATGACAATGAAAAAACAAAACTGCGGAAACAATCGCACACAGTTGCTATCAAAACTACAACCACGAAAACGTAGACACCCAAATAAAGATAAGTTCAAAGACACAATTAAGCACTATTCGCATATTGAGTGTTGAAGTATACACCCACAACTCGCTACACGCTAGATTCAATCTGACCTTCAATGCAGGTTGTTACACCTCACGAAGTGATCTTCAATTATCTGAGTTACTTTATCGCTTTTCAGACGTGAAAGAATTTCTAAGGCCAGGTGTCTGTAAATGCGTAAGCCTGTGAATGAATGAATGTATGCATGTGTGTATATGTAAGTGGAACGGTGTGGGGGGGTGGAACATGGCTTATTTCGTGCGTGTGCGTTTTGTTGTAGTGTCTGCGTGGTCGGTGTCGTGGTGCCTTTGCCTGCGCTCTCTGTGGTTTGTAGGAGTTCGTGTATGTTCATGTTGTGAGTACTTGCGGTGTTCGCAGTTGAGCTAATATGAACGATATGCGAGTTTGTGCGTGTGTGTACACGGGAATATAAAACTGTCACTGGTGAGATGCTTTGGAGAATATGTAGCTTATATGTATGCACCACACACACACATATTGTGGTGATATATATGGGATACATATATATATATATATATATATATATATATATATATATACATACATATCTGTGTGTGTGCGCGTATACATACGTATGTATATGTATATATATATATGTATATATATATATACATATATATATATATATATATAAATATATATTATATATATTATATATATATATATATAATATATATATATATATATATATACATATCTGTGTGTGTGCGCGCGCGTATATATGTACGTATGTATATGTATATATATAGTATATATATCTGTGTATATATATACAAATATATATATAATATATATATATATATATATATATATAATATATTATATATATATATGTATATATAGTGTATATATTATATATATATATAATATATATAATGTATATATATGTATTATATATATAATATATATATAATATATATATGTATATTCATATATATTTGTATGTATGTATATACGCACAGAAAGACAAGTACATATGTAGATAATTATACACACGTGTGAGTAGGTGTGCAATTATGCGTGTGTTCCGCGTGAGATTGGAAACATGGAAGCATGCGTGTCGGAACTGTGAATGTCTTCTTTGACACTCAGAAAAACGTATGTGTGAGAAAAAAAGAATTACAATGAATAGGGCTCGTGATTGTGAGAACAGGCTTTCAAACATGGAACAACTGAGACTGCAATGGGTAATGCCACAAAGAAAAAGGAGTAGATACGGACACACGTGCACACACACACACACACACACACACACACACACACACACACACACACACACACATACATACATACACACACACATACATACAAGCATACAGACACAGGTGCACTCGGATGTATACACACGTAAACCCACGCACACAAACACACACTATCGTAAACATGCTAAGAAGTGAAATAGGAAGTTTTTTATATTTATTTATATATTTAGTATATCTAGCTTTAGTTCGTCACCTTCACAGTATATATATAACATTTACGTAGACCTCTTAGCTGTATTTCCCTGCTGCTTTCACTTCACCCCAACACGCCATTTTCATCTTTCCTCTTTCCCCCTTTCTCCTCTCTTACTTTCTCTCTCTCTCTTTATATATATATACTGAACCTTACAATTATTTTGTCGTATTTACATACCGAAATTTACCGGTAAATAATTGTTGGTTACATGAAAAACCACAGGAAAATTATTTACCATTTTTATTGTATTACCATGTGGATTCCTCATTCCATTACGATTACCCAGAAGGCGCGCATGGCAGAATTTTGGAGGGAAAATTTACGTCCCCAGTCGTTACTTGGTTTTAACATCTGCGCACTTCCCCCCACTATCTGATGTCGCTGGGTCAGAAGTGAGGGCCGGTGGCATTTGATAAAGCTACCGAATATAGCGCTGATGACGGAATTCAAACTCCCCTTTTTTTATATGTTTGTGATCCAGAAACACCGTGTTCGCTATTAACGGTAAGTGACTGAATTCGTATATTTGCCACTCCGGTTTTGTGTATGTGAGCCGCAAGGGCCTTCGTTTTTGGAATCTCCACTTATAGAAATGGAAAAAACGGTCTTTGACTGCCATTTCTAATTCCTTCGGTATGAGGCGAAACAGCTTGCTGCTAGCCAACTTATTTTTCTTTACTATATACTGAACCTTACAAAGGTCTTGACAATTATTTTGTCGTATTTACATACCGAAATTTACCGGTAAATAATTGTTGGTTACATGAAAAACCACAGGAAAATTATTTACCATTTTTATTGTATATATATATATATATATTATATATATATATATATACATATATACACACACATACATACATATATATATATATATATATATATATATATATATATAATATATATATATATATATGCATGTATATCATCCCTTTCCTATGTTTTCCATCTCCAACGCCTCTGTAGTGGAAAGCAGAACTTTAATCGATGTGTTTACCCACCTTTCCTCATGAAAAAGGTCCTTTCTTGTGCCCACGCAATTGATCACCTTTCGCCAGTCGCACCCTCCTTCAAGGACCCTCCCAACCACGTACCCTTTTACATACTCTCTACTTTTTTTAAACTATGTTCACAACCTCTACAGGTGCTTGCCCATAACTCTTTCTTCATTACTCATCGTCCCAGTCTCCTTTGCTGCTGCCATGCCTAACTTTCCCTCTCAAATACCACAAAACTTACCATCCTGAACCACCGCGTCTAACACATTTGAGACTCTTTTTACTTCACACTTAATAACCTGATATATATATATGCCAATGTTCCTTCTGTAATTTTATGTATGTGAAGCAAATCAGCCACGGGCAAAGAAACGTGTTCACAAAGCATCTCAGAGACATCTAAAGTGTCAACGGTTAACCTGTTTCCCGTCATTACACCTCCACTGTCCATTGAACTAACAAACTTTGCTTTTCGGCATAACTTCCTCCGGTGTATAACTTTACGTTTTCAAACAGAACAGTAGCGCATCTTCCCTCTCCAAACATATGCCCTAAGACCTGAATCCACATATTCAGTTCTTATAACTATGTTTTTCCATTCCTGCTTCATCATTATACTCTATTAATTTTCTTTCTCCACCACCTCTCACACCAATCGAATGTAACTCACTTACATTCATACTCTTTCCTACTGCCTAACTATCACCCACAGAATTCGCACACTTGTATACCAACGGCACACTAACTTCGTTTCCCCAAAAACATGCCAGCTGCTACTCTCCTCCTACTCACCTTCATATCTTTCAATTACAGATACACAAACTTACACCTCCAATCATCTACCATTTTATCCCCTTAATTCACCGACAAGAACCAGCGCTGTTACACAAACACCGACTCAAAACGTCTTGGTGACACATATCCTCACATATCCACGATCTGGATACAGATGATTCTACATACGTCACTTTTCACCAAATCGTCTCTCCAAATGGATTTTTGCATCCACCCACGTACCTCCAACGCACCAACTTCCCATCCACATTTCCCACTCCCCACATCTCCACACCTTTCAGACATGCACACAGCTCATCTCTTCTCACAACTTGTTCCCTTGTACACTTGCACAATTAAACACACATAAATACACAAATGCCCTTATGCTGATAAATGCATTCCCACACATATCTACTCTCACCGCATTTGTAACTTGCCACACATAAACACAAACGCATACATATTATTATTCATACACTTTCGTATCTCCCTGGCACCTGCACACACATCCACTAGCACTCTCAAACGTTGTCTCTTTTCACCAACGCAAATACTCAAAATTGCATGCACACACATTATCACATTCAACTATACGCTTCTCCCTCCTCACCACTTTTGGTTTGTTCGGCCACTTTGTTTCATATGTTCCTTACCATCGATCTCTAGATTGGGAACATATACGCATCTATACACACATTCACACTCACATGCGCACGCTCAGGGGTCTAGATAGTTTTTCTTCTATTCTTCTTAAATCTTCCTTCCATTTCTCTTTTACACTAAGCTTTTTTCCCTCTACCATATTCTTTGTACTAAGTGATTGTACCAAATCACCATTCTCAGGCAGAGTATTCCAAAGAATATATTGTTACACACGCCCTTCCCTATTTTAAGTGGATGAGGTATAATTCCAGGGAGATTTGACTGTTTTTTCTAGCTGTCCGAGTAACCACACAGAGACGCACTCTTTTGCTCATTAATCAAATACTGTTATTACCCTTTGATGTAGTCCTATCTTGCTGATCTCGTAATGTATGCGGTGAACATTAGCTGATATTTTACTATGAAGAAAATGTTAAGGTCGTTAAACAGATATCTCAAACCTATGAAAGAGCTTTTACGTAGTTACTTATCAAGTTAAATATTTAAGACACATCACCCTCAAATAACATCGTACTACCTTAAAATCGCTAAGATAATTTGGGGTTTGAAGTTGTAGATATGCTATAACAAATTATTTATCGACGGAACCTTTTGAAAGTGTGCCACAATATGGTTGCAATCCAATGACTGAAATGAGCAGAATGCATACACAACTCCGTCCACCCATCCATCCATCTTTACGCGTGCAAACACACACACACACATACATACATACATACATACATACATACATACATACATACATACATACATACATACATACATACATGCATGCATACATACATACATACAAACATACATACATACATACATACATACATGCATGCATGCATACATACATACATACATACATACATACATACATACATACATACATACATTCATACATTCATACATACATACATACATACATACATACATACATACATACATATATACATGCATGCATACATACATATTAGCCCGGAGGGAGGAGGTGCATCCATGAATTTTACCAGGAGATTGAGATTGATGAGAGAGAAACCTTCTCAGACAGGAGATCTTGCGGAATGCCTGCAACCCCATAGGGTATGTCGAGATTTGAACTCAGGATGCATTTCGCCTCGTCTACTGGCCCGGCTGGTTATTTATCGACCAAAACATTAAGAAATGCCTATTTCATCATGGTGTATTTTGAAATCAGAATGTTGAGAGAGTTGGAACAATATTCTATTCATCAGACTAACGATTCTGCTACTTCACCGCCTATATCTTATATAATATAATATATTTATACACACACATTTGTGCACTCACGCTCTCTTCTATACAACACATATATATATATATACATGCATACATACATACACACACATATATGCGTGATATTCATACTCACACATACATACATTTTATTTATATATGTATATATAATATATATATATATGATATATATATATATATATATATATAGATATATATATATATATATATATATATATATATATATATATATATATATATTATTATATATTTCACAGTTTCACTATATTCATACAGAATGAGAAAGTGTACACACAAATCCGCGCACACAAGAATACGAATACTGAGAGAGAGAGAGAGAGAGAGAGAAGAGGAGGAAGAGAGAAGTGAGAGAGAATGGGAAGGGAAGAGAGTGGGGAGAGAAATAACGAGAGAAACATCTGAATTTCAATATAACTTCCCACCGAAGTGTACATGTATTTGAATATGCATATTGATTTCAAAGGGATTTAACCAAAAACGCCGGAACGCACGGATCGGCTCACACAAACGTAATCACAAGCGCATACATTTATATAAGAAACGGTAGGTAAATGTGTATGACATGTGGTGCACATATGTTTGACATAGATTTGAAAAAAAATAAACTTTGCGAGTCATAAAACATTAGAAGCAATTTTGTAATAATTCTTATTAAATCAAAAATTAATTTTAAATTGAATCAGTTATTTTTGAGAAAAATTTTTCTCTTTTTCTTCTTTTCTTTTATAATTAACCCCGCCACTCGCTATGGTGAAGCACGAGCACTTTTAGACGTATATGATTATGCGCGTGCGTGCGTTGTTTTGGGTATGCAACAATAGTAGTAGTAGTAGTAGTAGTAGTAGTAGTAGTAGTAGTAGTAGTAGTAGCAGCAGCAGCAGCAGCAGCAGCAGCAGTAGTAGTAGTAGTAGTAGTAGTAGTAGTAGTAGTAACAGTAGTAGTAGTAGTTCTAGTAGTAGTAATAGTAGTAGTAGTAGAAGTAGTAGTAGTAGTAGTAGTAGTAGTAGTAGTAGTAGTAGTAGTAGTAGTAAAAGCAGCTGCAGAAGTCTCAGCAGTCTTCGTATTAGTAGTCATAGTATCAGTGTTAGTGGTAGTAGTAGCAGAACCAGCCCTAGCAGCAGTAGTAGTAGCAGTAGTAGAAGCAGTAAAAGCAGCAGCAGTAGCAGTAAAAGCAGCAGCAGTAGTAGTAGTAGTAGCATCAGCAGCAGTAATAGTCTCAGTCTCAGTCTGCGCAAGTACTCCACCTTAAAGCTACATTGGATTGTCAACCTTTAAATTTCAACGTGTATTGCAAGTGATTTAAAATAAATCAACTAAATGCAAATAACTGCTATATCAAGGGACACTAGGACACTTATCCAGCAAACGAAGAATATACTTGAATAAATAAATTTGGGAGATATAAAATGCATTATTCTTCATTATAATGTCTTGGCTATATTCTCTGTATGCTATGTGAAAACAAATGAAGCGACCTCATAATTTACCTATAAAATAAAGTACAGTTTAATTATTTATCTTAACCGATTCTAAGTGTTCCCTATTATTCGATATGTTTAGCCAGATCAAAATTGTATCAGAATGTTTACAAGGTACCTGCCAAGATTTCAAATCTGTATACCTTTTAGTTATATATACAGGGTTCCGTGAACTATCTGTCATCTAAATTACGCATAAATGAAAATAACAATAACACCTCATTTTAATAGATATATTTACCAAATTTACGTAAAAATATCTTGAAATACTAAAGATTAAATTCATTCAATAAAATTGCCATTGGCTTCAATCACAGCCTCCAAATGACTTCGGAATCTCCTGCAACTCTTCTGGTTGGTTTCCTTGTTTAAGATGGTGAATGCTGCCATAATCCTTGCCTTCAGTTCATCTTTGGTGTTACAAGGAGTTTTGTTGGTCTCTTGTTCAACCGCGCCCCATACATAATAATCAAGGGGGTTGCAGTCTGGGAAGTTAGCTGACCAGATGTTAAGGATGATGTGGTCACAGAAATTGTCTGACAGCCATGACTGGGTTCTCCTGCTCGTGTGGCATGGTGCATAGTCCTGTTGTCAGATATAAGGGTTTCTAGCAGTCATCCTCTTGACCCAGGGCAACAGTATCTCTTCCAGGCACTTGATGTAGGCTCCCGTGTTGAGAATGAGACCTTGTGAGAAGATGGATGGTAGTATAAAGTCGCCATCACTAGTGATCACACCAATCACCATGATGTTGACTGGGTGTTTGATTTCTATAACTCACGGTACATACACTGTCCTAAGATTGACACCCAAACACTCTGAAATGTTCGTATTGGAGCTTCCGGCGCGAATGCCAAGCAATACAGCATGTCGTTTCCAAAATACTGGCAGAGCGAATTAGGTCGCGGTTCTGTTTTTCTCACAGACACTGCCAAACTGACCTTACCATACTGTGTTGTCGACAAAATCAAAAACAAACAATGCAGGTGCGCGAAATTAAAAGTATAAGCAAGTCATTCTGAAAGTGGACATAGCGTAAAATCCCAGAAAGCCCAGTGATCTCGCTTCCTAAACTAATAGAGCGTTTGTCCAATTCACCAGAGCTAAGAAGGAAACTATATCATGTCGCCCATATCAACGAGAGCCCTCTGACAAGACCCTTCTCTTTGCTAAGAGAAGTGTGGAGGATAATCCTCGTTGCAAGCACAAGTTGGTGTTAGAATAGCTGTCGGATATCTTCACAAACTTGATTACTATGGCAGAGCAGCAAGAATGAAGCCACTTCTTCGATCAGCCAACATCAAGCGGAGAAAAGATTGGGCCAGTAACATTATGGAAAGACCACTAGTATTTTGGGACACTGTCATATTCTCTGGTGAATCCAAATTTTCTGTATTTCCTGACAGTGGTGGAGTGTTAGTCTGGAGACTCAGTGATCAAGAATTTGATGTGAAACGATTGCGGCCAACAATGAAACACGGCAGCTATTCTGTGATGATTTGGGGAGCAA
The DNA here is from genome assembly GCF_006345805.1 of Octopus sinensis. NCBI lineage: Eukaryota > Metazoa > Mollusca > Cephalopoda > Octopoda > Octopodidae > Octopus > Octopus sinensis. Next base: position 130,992,552 of record NC_042998.1, on the reverse strand, counting down.
TTTGGAACAATGGTTGATCAGAGCTGGTGGAGTGTGAGGGAAATAGAAACTCAGATAAATATGTATCCATATTGGGAAAAGGATTCTTTCCCATCTTTTCCAATGGTGAAATGATTATAGGAGACTGTGTTTTTGTTTATGGAAGGTGGGGTTCCTTGTCGCACAGCTAAAATGAGCTAAGGTTTGTTGGATGAGAATGGCATTAAAAAGCTTCCAAGGCCAAGCCAGTCACGAGGAATGAAATCTATTGAATATCTCTGGGGCATAAAGAACAGGGGACTTCATAATATGAACAAGAAAGTATCTTCAAAGCCAGGTCTTTTGGCATCGCTGCATGAAACTTGACTAGAAATTCCACAACAGAATATTCGTCATCTGATCTGTAGCATACCTAGTAGGGTCCTCGCACTGAAAAGTGCAAAGGGCATGTCTATTAAATATCAAATATTCACATTAGAGCAATTGATAAATAATTTGAATGTATAATTTAGATTTAAATTTTAACGATTATAAGTGTGTCTAGTTACTTTTGACATGTGTGCATGCAAGTATGCATATATGTATGAATGTATGTATGTATGTATGTATGTATGTATGTATGTATGTATGTATGTATTCATGTATAGTATGTATACAAAGACAAATTTCAAACAGCAGAGTGCAGTAATCCTCGATAAGTAACACCTCAGTAATATAGAGTAAAGATTTCTTGTGTTTATTGTCTTATATATATACCACAAAGCCAGATTTTTCAACTCTGTCTCCACAGATAAGACTGACGAGACGAAGGACATAACATCTGGCTATGTGCTTTGAAAACAATAATTAAGGTGTATCTATCTCTTTCTTCCTTTCTTTCTTTCTTTCTTTCTTTCTGTCTCTCTCTCTCTCCCTCCCCGCGCATGCATACAAACATATATGTATATATACGTATATATGTATACCGACACGTGTTCACGTAACATCGTTTTTGTATACATTTTGACCAGCATTACCTCCAAGGACATGATGAATCACTGTAAATATTTTTATCTATTTATCTTCAACGCACCATATGGATTTAATAGTTGTTATGGGTCTATTGGACTACTACAGTTTCATTTACTTGCTTTTAACTTTTTATTATTTAGAAAATAACAGATGCTTGATAAAAATATGCGAAAGAATTTGAAATGAAGATTCTACTATTTTGTGTAATACTAGTGTCATTCATAGGCAAAAACCGAAATCTGTTCTCTTACTTCAGAAACTGCTGACGATAGTAAATCAAAATAGGATAATTAGTTACTGAACACAATATATTATCAATTTATTTTCATTGTTTTGCAAAATATTGGTTTTACTTTACAGCGATCTTCTCTCTAGTATTCAATTATATCGACGTAAGGATTAGATGATCCATTATCAAAAAGTATCAACAAATAGAAGAAAACTCCATACTTGAATACGTTTACTATATGTATAAATATAAACACCGAAATCGACAGGAAATTAACTTTCTACATATGTGTACTGCATTTGGTTTTTGATGCAATTGCATTCATACTTTTGGTTAATTTTCTGGTATCTAAAGTAAGTGTTGCACTCATAATATTCTGTAATTACCTCTAAGGTCGGTGGGAATAATGTCAGGTAGCAACTGAAGACCTGGTCCGAATATTTCCAAATGTGCTATGTGTTCTAGCGAACGCCAGATCAAATTTTCTACCAAACAAACCGTACAGTCCATCTGGTGAGCATCAACTGTGATTGCGTTAATCTCAGTTTTATCCTGTAGTAAAGGCTGAGAAACGGGACCCACTTAAAATACCCTTGACGTATAGTGCACTTCAGCATGGTCTAATCTGAATTTACATATAAAATACTTAATTATATTACCATGCCTATGGTACTTCAGTCGCATGGTACTTCAGTCGCATGGTACTTCAGTCGCATAGTTGGAGCTATGTCACGATATTCTTACGTCATTTTTTGCAATATATATATATATATATATATAATATATATATATATATATATGCGTTGAGTGCGTGTGTGTGTGTATTTATGTCTGTTTGTCTGATATGTATGTATGTATATATATACATATATACATATTAAATTAGAGATAAAACCACTATTAGACAAATCAAACAGTGAAAAACATAAACCAAAACATAGAAATAAAATTAATTAATATAATATACAAAATATAAAATATAAAATTCAAAATTTAAATTATTTAAATTTAAAGTTACAATTTAAAAAAAATTAATTATTAATTTATACTTATAAATTTATATATATATATTTTTTTTTATTATTTTTATTTTTATTTTTTATTTAATTTAATTTTACTTGATTTTAACTTTTTATTATTTAGAAAATAATAGATGCTTGAAAATATGCGAAAGAATTTGAAATGAAGATTCTACTATTTTGTGTAATACTAGTGTCATTCATAGGCAAAAACCGAAATCTGTTCTCTTACTTCAGAAACTGCTGACGATAGTAAATCAAAATAGGATAATTAGTCACTGAACATAATATATTATCAATTTATTTTCATTGTTTTGCAAAATATTGGTTTTATTTTACAGCGATCTTCTCTCTAGTATTCAATTATATCGTCGTAAGGATTAGATGATCCATTATCAAAAAGTATCAACAAATAGAAGAAAACTCTATACTTGAATACGTTTACTATATGTATAAATATTACCGGACACCTTTGGGTCTCAATGACACAATTATCACTTATATATATATACATACATATATATATATATATTATATATATATATATATATATATATATATATATATATATATATATATATATATATATATATATATATATTAGAAGGTTTGGAGATGATGTACATGTATTATATATTAGGAGAAGTAAGGTTCTCAGAAATCTGGATGATTTTATATTTACAGATGTCACATGTTTTTATAAATCATATATTAGCGCTTGTGTCTACTCTGAACATTCCACTAGAGTGGACGCAAGCGCTAATATATGATTTATAAAATCATGTGACATATTAATAAATATCTGTAAATATAAAACCTCCAAATTTCTGAGTACCCTAGTTCTCCTCATACATATATATATATATGTACATTGCACAAATGTTGAATCAAGGGTTGAATCAAATAATGGAAACATCAGTTTTGATTCAACTGTTTTTCTTTTTTTTTCTATTGGCAACGTGACATATCTAAAACTGCTCTAATCCGTATATACGTGTTCAGATGCATATGTATGCTTTTACGTCATGATATAATTCCCTGCCCTTCTTTTATTCAAATATATGTATTTGAAGGAGTTAGAATGCCTGACTGTCTGATTTTCAAAGCAGACAAATTATCAGATCGTATTAAATCATGTTGGCGTTCGAAAACCAAGGGGAAAAATTAACTTTAACAAGTTTAATGTTGAACTGAAGGTAAATAAGGCAAAGCTTGCACAGAGAGAGAGAGAGAGAGAGAGAGAGAGAGAGAAGAGAGACAGAGAGAGGGGAGAGACAGAGAGCAGAAGAGTGACACTTATTGCGTTTCAAAACTATCGAATTAAGATAGCTAAGTGATATTAGAACTAAACCACAAATTTTCCGTGTGTCACCCAAACCCATTTGTCGTGAGCTCCATAAAGTGGCTTATTATGATAGGCTACAATTGCTAAATGTCTCCTGACCATCATCAAATTTGTTAAGTGGAAACACTGATGTCTAGACTATCCGAAGTAGCCAATGGCTCAACAGAAAAATGTCGTTTCGTCTGATGTATCACCAATCACTTTTTTTACCAAACTTGCGGCGCGTTTGGAGACAACCAAGAGAAACCTTCAACCCTAACTATTTGGCGTCTACTGTAAAGTATGGAGGTGACTGTGATGATTTGAAGAATCATGTCGAGGAATTTTCTTGGTTCTCTAGTTGCTCTACGTAGCAGAGTTAACGCCAAACAGTATCTGAGTTCTTTGGCTAATGCTCGTCCTATGATATAAATATTGTTTCCTGAAGGTAGCACAATCATCCAGAAAGATAAGGTGCTGATTCACACAAAGAGAGAGCAAACATTAAGAAGTCTATCTGGATTCCCCCACCCTCCCCCTGCCCCCAGTCATCAAATCTTGATATGTTTTAACATTTATTGGTGCATCTTGAATCAGCCCATGAAAAGGCGCTTAACTCCACCATCATCACTGAAAGAGTTTAAATATCTTTTACTTGAAGATGGTTCAGAATTCCCTTAAGAACCGTTCAAAACCTATTGAGTCAGTTTCGCGGCGTATCAAAACTGAGATTGGTGCCAAAAATTGGACCGACATGGTATTAAAGGAAAATTTTATGTACAAAGTTGTTTGGAAAATTTTCTCCTAGCTCTTTATATGTATATGTATAATATGGCATGGTGGTTATTGTATTCGGCTCCCGATTGTATGGTCGTGAGTTCCATTCCCGGAGGTAGTTTGTGTTTTTGAGCAAGACGCTTCATTTCACGTTGCTTCAGTACAACCAGCTTCCAAAAATGAGTTGCACTTATATTTCAAATATAAATCAAAGGCGATCACAAAATCACTCTTATCACGTTTAATATACAAGAGATTGGTTGTCCTTTGTATTTCAAAGTTTTATTTTCACCGTATTATCAATGGCTTGACAAATCGAGAACAGGGAAACAAAGACTTGAAGAGTCTAAAAATCCGTAAATTCTGTAGCTAAATACGAACTCGTAATTCCTGGTATATCAATTCCCTACGTTATTCATACCGCTATTTTACCTTCATACCAAAAATTGGCTCTTCTGCCAACTTTCTACGGTTTCATTTTCATATCAATAAGACTAAGATAAGCTCCACCCATAACCGTTTTCGATATATTTACCGCTTGCAGAATTATTATAACATAGTTATACCCCGCCCACCATAATTATTTCTGATAGGCAGGGAAAGGCTGCCATTTAAAATTTTAAGTCATAATTAAGGCTGACAGCTGATAAAATGCAGTAAGAAACCACCTACAATAATTAATTCTGACTTACAGATATATGTGTGGTTCCATTCAAAATTAGAGTATCTAATCAGATATGACAAGGATATAATATGCATAAACTCCACCTACTCTTTCGAGATGTAAGAATTCTTGGCAATCTAATGATAAGGCCAAATCTTATTCGTAGCCTCAATTCTCAGCGTCTCGACAATACTTTACATATGTACAGTGTGAAATAGCAAGAAGCGATAAAACATTGTATTCGATACACTATGCTATTTAGTTAAAACTCATCTAGGTGTGTGTGGCTGAGTTCACATCTGTCGAGGTCAAAATTACTGCTTCTCTTGCTTGCTCAATAGAATAATTGCCAGTAATACACAAAGGTAGATGCACGGAGCATACGATTCTTCAGAAATATTTACTCTATGTAAGGATGCTGTATTATTTTTATTGAGCGTGGTGAACTTGTAGAGCAGTAGAACGTCAAACTAATATCTTTATAACATACAGTTTCTTAATTCTATATGTTCTCTGAAAACCCTACCAATGTCTACTTTATAATGAATCTCTCGAGGTTCTGCGAGTTCGATTAATCAACTATATACGTCTCAGAACAAATTTGTTGATATTTGTGCCAATGTAATAAATCTATTCTTAAGTAAATACACTTGTGTGTGCAATACAACAAAAGCTTCTGTTGTTGCTTTGCATCAGATCAGTTCACATCCCACAGACCTATGATCAAAATTATTTCAACTATATTTTTAGCCGACAGAGTGTCTCTATAGAACCACATTCTCTAAAATATCGTTTTTTTAAAATGGTACGATATTATTTAAAAGAAAATTGACGGCTATGTCTAGCATGTGTTCTCTATCTTCTACAGTAGTTTAATCTCAAGGTAAATATCTGCAGCATCCCGTGGTACACTAACATACAAATATTCACACACACACACACACACACACACACACACACACACACACATATATATATATATATATATATGTGTGTGTGCAAGCATATGCACGCATGCACGTACGTACTCATTTCTACAGATATATTTATACGTATTCTCAGAAATAATTGCAACGCGATTCATACCGACGTTGAACCTGACATGCTTAACAATTCTTCACTCCGAAGTCGTTTCAAACCACCCTCGTGATTAAAGCGCTTGCAGGAGTCATAAACACCTGGAATTTCATTAATCTTTATTTCGTAAGTAAAATGGTTGGAATGTTGCAGTAGACCAACACAATGTCTCACAACTATAGGGATGTTGCATTTTAAGGAGGACAAATCTTGATTTTGAAATGTCATATTGAAAAAACAATGATATTCGCAGTAACAGAAAACGGTAGGGCAAATGAAGTTGTTACCAGCCTAAAATTGAAACTTGAAATCAAATAAAATTCAGTTAAACATAAAAATCGAAATTGTTTTTTATCGATTCAAAATTAAATTTCGGAGAGGCTTTTATTTTTAATTGAATCTTGTATCGTGTTGGTATTTCAATTTCCGTTTAAAAGATATAATTTTATTTCGACTATGTGTCATCGTGATTGAGTTTTATGTAAACGTCTCAGGTTTTGTTTATTAATTAAAGATCGATCACAATTCGGAGCAGAAAAATGTAAATAAATAGCAATTGATCAGAAATCATTGTTGAAAAAATATTTCAGTAAAGTAAACATATGAAATAGTTTACTGAAAATGGTAGCTAAAGATGGTTAAAAACGGTGGTTGTTAATATCATCGAGAAGTTCTTGAATGTCACATAATTTTGAGAATAGCCGGATCAATGATCAGACAACATGACAGAGTTAGTGACTCGAACCTTATATTCTGCAACCACTTGTGATCGTAAGTATGTTACTTAAATTTCAATGGGTGAGAGTCCATTACTAGATTGTATAACTCCCAGCTATAAGTTACAGCGAAAGCATTGTGAGACTGAAAAGAGACTAGGTGAGATGAATTCTGTTGAGGAAAACTACTTGGTACTGTCACATCTATGTAAATATTTCTCTTATATCCTCAGAACTAAAATTAAAAATTATGAAAATATGAGCCAAAAATTACGGAAAAAAATAATTCATTCTACTGTTAAGATTTTGTACCAATGTAATAAATTTGTATTGGTTATACGCATTGATCAATTCAGCCTTCATGAAGCAAACCCACAATCAAAGAGATTCAATTTATGACTATCCCATTTTCTTATATATATATTCAGAATAATATTACCCAAGTTGTACTAAAAAAATACTATAGTGTGAATTGACATCTTATCCATTTTTAGCTTTATATCATTCCCAGTGAGAATGCCTATAATTAAATGTAGACAAGACTTGCAAGCCCAGATAAAATATTGACAAAAGTATAGGTTATGTAGGACTACATGATGCAGTGTGTTCATCTTGTCTTAAAACGGTAAGATCTGGTATGGGGTAAGTCTATTTTCGTTTTCTGGAAGGTCCAGCAACTGCCTATGTGAAACATAGTTAATTCATAACGTAAGGTTGCTTGTTTGTGTAATTTTTGGTGTTGTTTTGTCTTGAACGACCATAGATTTTAAAAAAAGGCATTCGAGCCTTCAAATTGTGATTACTATATGCAGTAACTCCTGACATTACTGACATTACGTGTAATATCCAAGTATTCTCGTGAACATATAGCAAAAGCCAAAAGTTGTACTTTCGAAGAGTCGAAAATGCAGTCCATCCAAATTTGTAACAAAGCCAAATTATGATCATCTTTGCGCTATTAAATACTATGTACACACCCACATGCACAAACTTACACATACGCGAACACACATACACACGCAACACACACACACACACACACTCACACACACACTAACACACACACACGCACACACACACACAGACACACATGTCCAGAGCAATGTTTCACAGTAACTTGGTAGAACAAATTTAATTCGAATAATCTACATATGTTACAGTCGCGAACGTATAATGACGGCAAAGTTTTCAGTACTCTGACGTTGTAGCCATGAGAGTTAATATTAAACGGGAAAAATGGGTTTCAAACACAGCATAAAGAAAATCTGGAATATTTACCACATATATATCTGTGTTTGAGAGTGTATACGTACGCATATGTACACATGCGTATTATATGTGTGCACCCCTGAATGTGTATGTGTGTGCGTTTGTGTATGCATACACGTGAGTGCATTTGTGTATGCGTATCCGTTTGTGTATGTATGTATGTATGTTCGTGTATTTATGTATGTGTGTGCGTTTGTGTATTTATATGTGTGTGTATCGCGTGGACGCAATCGCAGACATTTTATATATAATATTGCGATGCGATTGATACTATTTTCCTTACAAAAGATCAAACAGGAATTGAAAACCTTTTAGAGGGGCTTCGGAAAAATTATTTCGTATTGCGATACAATATATTCTTATCACTTCATAACAGTGAACGCCCCTTCCTTGATATTGATGTTGGAAGCAACATTTTTCTATTCACAAAAAGACGGAAATAAATGATTTAATAAAGTCAATGGAGAAAGCGCAAGTGCTGAGAGTTATCAAGATCCAACGGTTTAAACTAAACTAAACTAAAATAGAATAAAATAAAATAAAATAAATGATAAGAAAAGCTGTTTAGACGAGCGTTTAATGTTTCTAGTACTGAAGATGCCCTTTATCATGAGCTACTGAGATTAAACTAAATTCTTATCAACAATAGCTATTGTAATAGGCTGATAGAATTAAATACAAATATGAAAAGATGTAGACGTCACATACATACATACATACATACATACATGCATACGTACATACATACATACATACATACATACATACATACATACATACATACATACATACATACATACATACATACACACACACATACATTCATGCATACACACACATACATACATATACACATACACACATACATACATATTTCATCGGTATATACATGCATACATACAACCGTTTATAGATACATACGTATCCGCACACACATTTATATGATCAAACAGAGTTTTTATTTATTCCATTTTTAGTTCCGATATAGGTTAACTGAGCATATGTTTTATAGACATTCATCTACTAAAAAAAAATTATGGAATGATTAAGCATACACACTTACATACGTATGTAAGTATGTATAATTTTCTCATAATTACGTCTGTATGTATATATGTATGTGTGTATGTAATATGTATGCATGCAAGCATGTATGTATGTATGTTTCTGCGTTTACAACACACACACACACACATATATATTTATATACAGATTACATATATGCTTATATATGTATACATATATATATATATATAATATATATATATATATATATATATATATATATATAGACATACACACACACGCACACTCATACATATATATGCATGGATATATATATATATATATATATATATAATTGTGTGTGTGTATACTTGCCCGCATACATAAATACAGAAATTTCGTAGCAGAAATCGTGCCACTCGCGACGAATAATTTTTTTGGCGGCTTTCAAAGGTAAATTTCAATACATGAATTGTTACAACGGTCACCTTAGTACTAGACTGTGACACGTATGAATATTCCTCCAAGAAAATAATACCATTGCATCATACAATTTGACAAAGCATAATGATTTTTTTTTCTGTCTATAGAGAAACACAAACACTAGCATCATGCATACCTTTTCAATATAGAATCCTGCAGGAACAAACAATGTCTAACTTAAAAGGTACTAAAAAACAAAAACATTAAAAGAATCGTAGACCTTTGTTCGACTTGTACCACCCACTCTCATTCCCTTATAACAACGGAAAAAGTATTTGACCCAATGTTAATAAAATATCAATATACGAAAGTAAAAGTACCTTATATTGAAATGTAATTTTCCGTATTTATAGTCGCCAATCTCAGAATGAAATTGTGTTGCTATGTAACTATTTGTATGGATGTTCTATTTTAATTGCATTTTTTTTATGTTACAGATTTCCTTTTTCATATAATCTATAGCTCATCAAGCATATCACACATTGAAATGAAATGCTGTGGGCTACAAACTAAATGGAAAAATAACTGTCTAAAGGAAAACAGCATTCTGCAAATTATTTTTTAAATAGAATAGAAAAAGAAAATCAGTTAAATTTATTTTCAAATAATTAATGAGCACAAATTTATTCTTCCTGCTGTCATTAGTTTTTAAACTGTGACAACATAATTTTGTGGGTGTGTGTAAAAGAACGGGGTATGTATTACACAGTGGTGCACCTCATAGTGCTCTTCACACTAAAAATTATAAGATGGTATGGCATATATTTTAACCTTTTATGTCTTACTTGCTTCTGTTATACTGGGTCACGCCTTAGAAGTTTTAGTCGATCAACCTCAGTACTTCTTTCTTTGTTTGCATAAGCCTGATACTTATTTTATCTGCCTCTTTTTTTACCGAACCGCTATGTCACGGGTACGTAAAGAAACCAACGCCAGTTGTCAAACAGTAGTGGCAGACAGCACAAACACCATAACACGAATGCCCGCTCGCACACGTATTCGCGCACTCATAATACGGACTTCCTTCAGTTTCCGTCTAGCAAATCTACTCACAGGGATTTGAATGGCCTGAAGCTACAGCAGAGACTGTTGCATAAGGTGCTACAAAATGGGACTGAACCTGGAACCATGTGGCTGGGAACAAACTTCTTATCAAACAGCTGCACCTATTGAAGATGTATGGACATGTAGAGTTTTAAACTCTCTTTCGGAGACTTTAAAATACCATTAACTTACTTCCAATAAGACATAAAGATTAAAAAGTAATGTATCTGCATTATGTTTAAATTCGTTTCTTTTTACATTGTTCAAAGCAGTACAGTCACAAAAACAATGATAAATATTTGCATACCACTAAATATAGCATAATTTGAAGAAGAATGGAGGATGCACTCTAGGTTACCTTCACAGTAGCTCTTATACAGGAGAAATTGATGCAAATGATGTTAACCTGGACATCTGTTATATGACAACTGCAGAATATATGTTGGTAGGAAGAACATTCGCAGAATGTTCGGCACGCTGGTTAGCAACTGCGTGAGTGGAGTTTATGTGAGCATGTACGCCTTGTATTTCGGGAGGTCTTGGCTCGAGATGGCATTCAAATATCTAGTACAGATGTGTAGAAACCATTAGAAAACACAAACAAACAGGCAGTGACATAATATATCTTATATATATATATATATATATATATATATATATGCCATATTATTACCTCCACCGTAGCAAAGGTGGAGGTATTGCTCTTAGTCATGTTTGTTGTCCGTGGACAAAATATATCAAAAACCGCTGCATGGATTTGGAGGAAACTTTTGGGGATGTTTGGCCTCGTGACTAGCACGAACAAATTAGGTTTTTGGGATCGACCCATTAGTGGATAAAGATTCTGGATTTTTGTTTTCTTTTTTGGTTCTTAATTCAATTTTGAGAGCGGTCAGGTTCAGTTTTAGCATTCTCGTTTTCGAAAGCAGTCCAGTTTATTTCAGATATTACCATTTTAAAAAAACATCTCTGAATAATTGTTGTGAGAACATTGGTGTTCCATTGGCGGAGGATTGCGCTCTCTGACTGCTCTTGTTTGTATTGTTATTCGGTGATTCTTTGACCATCCGACGAATGACTTTCATTTAAATGCATTTTTGAGCATTCGGAAATACGGACATTCATGTGGGAGCAGTACATTATTGTGTGGCGTAGGAAGGTAGTGACTGAAATTGAAAATTCTTTCTGAGGTTGTTTTGTTAAATTCACCAAGTATCTTTATATGGTCCGATATTGATAGAAGTTACTTTTGCAGTAGGATGATATAACTCTCTGATTGTCAAAAAGGAATGTATGAAAACGTTTCCTTGAAGTGAGCATCGTTTCCGTATGTTATTCCACTAAAAACAAAAAAACAAAAAACAAAAAAACACAAAGGTTAGTGATCTCCCGATTCATTAATAATCCAAAATGAAACAGTTTTCCGTATGGAATCTAATAATTACGCACACATATACCCGTCAAATGAAACCCCTAATGTACATTGAAATACGCCGTCTAATGGAATGTAATCCACAACTATATTCTATAAATGAAAGTAGAATATGTACACTCACTCTATAAATACAGTGTAGCACATACACTGTACACGTTTTAATGAAATATTTTTCTGATGATGGCGGCATTCATGACCACTCAATTTACTGGAATTAGCAGACTGAACGACATCAACCTCAAATTACACTCTTTTAACATGAAAAGTACACGTTTGATAATATAGTTCCATGTATCTGTAAAACGTTAGGGCGGATACGACTGGAACGCTTTTGTTCATAACTCTGTTCGATCAGTGAAGACCTAGAGACTAATATCCTTAGAACAAAAAAAGTCTTTTTTTTTTCTTTTTTTGTCAACGTTTATGCTGAAGATAAGTGGATAAGACATTGAAACATTGGTGATACGCTGAAAAAATATACAAAGTGAATTTTAAAATAAAACATCAGACGGAAGAAATGAATAATAAAATATTATGCAATAGAAACAGACACATTACATTGCTTTTGATATATACTGACGACTTCCTTTTATATACAAGAACAAACGCTTCTACACAGATATAAGTCATCAGCTTCGTATGAATATTTCCGACACATACATAAACATATATGTAGAAACCGGCATTCAGAACTCATATATGCATAAAAATTATATATACGTATATAGTTACCGGTACACGCACTGACACACACGTGAAAAGAGACACACAATATATTTGTGTGTGTTTGTGCTTCTCTCTGCGTTTGTGGTAAACAAAGTCGACAGATGAATAAAATAGGAAGATGTATACGTACATAACATATTTCTTCAAAGTAAAGTCATCGATCATTTATACGCATGCATCTATAACTTGTACACGCATATAGAGAGAGATACTTATAAATAGATTATTATAATGTAATACAGGTATACGTGTATCTGTATACCCAAACACACACACACACATATATATACAGGTATACACACGCATACACACGAACGCAAACTCACACACATATATAAGTATATACACTCACACACGTATATATATATATATATATATATATATATATATATATATATACATGCACATGCACACATATATTCACACACATACATACAAGAAGATATATGTATGTATATATATATATATATATATAATATATATATATATATATTGCGAGACAGATACGTCGATGTTATGAGAGAGGATAGAATAGATATTTTGCGAAGACAGAATTAAATTATCCGTGAAATTAGGAGAAAGATATTATTATAGACAGAAAACGTAAAAATGTAACATCAATACCCCGCTCACACACACACACACACACACACACACACACACACACACACACACACAAGCACACAGACAAATATACTTACAAATATGTTTGCGTGTTTCTAAAGTGGATAATAAAGGATGAATGAAATCTATGAAATGAGTGGAAATATGATTAAGCGAAAAATTACTCAATATTGTAAGGTAAAGAAAAATGTAAAAGATTTTCAGGGATGCTACTCAAGTTTTGTGGTTTCTCTTCTTTAGATTAAGGGTAATGCGAAACATATATTCTCGATGCGACAATGCCGTTGTAGTTCGGGCTTCCAGCGCTAGAAACCTATTGCTGCAAATCTCAGGCATCAGTCTGCCAACCGCCATCGTGTAGTAAAGTCGTACAGCCACGTGGTACGCCTTTGTTTTACAGCGCTTCTCTATTATTCGTCGATTTTTGCGATGGCTGAAACGAAGGAACAGCGTGCTTCTGTGAAATTCTGTTTTCTGCTGAGAAAAACGGCAGCCGAAACAGTTGTCATGCTTGAAACAATTTACAAGGACGCTGCCATAGGCAAAAAAGAAGTTTACGTGTTTTTTTCACGCTTTAGGAAAGGTCACTTGTCGCGTGAAGACCAACCTCGTTCAGGGCGACCGTCGACCACTCGAACGAATGAAAACATCATGAAAATTCATGAAATGACCTTGAAGGACCGACGAACTTGCTGATATGATTAACGTGTCCTCGATCTCCTGCTAACGAATGTTATGCGAGGAATTGTGAATGAAAAATTTGCAGAAAAATTTCTCCCTCACTTGCTTACGGAGGATCAAAAGCAGTCACAACTGAATGCTTGTAGTGAACTGAAAGAGCAGCTGGAAGTTGATCCGGACGCTTTTTCGAAGGTCATCACTGGTGATGGAAGCTGGTGCTACAGAATTTGCAGATGTGGTAGAGGTGAAATAAATAACGACGGAGGCGTTGAAATGCATCACTTCACAAGAGTTCCAGTACTGCTTCGAACAACGGAAAACGCGTCTGGACCGATGCTTTGCTTTAAATGGAGAATTCTTCGAAGGTGATAAAAGTGAAAACAAGTAAAACTAAGAAAATAAAATAACATTGCAAAGTTCCGATTTCTTTTGGCTACCCACTTTGATGTAAATATAAATTTCGCTTATGCATTGTGAGACTAATAACCGAAATTCATGCGTACGCATATATTCACATATTTCTATTAATACATCTAATTACATTTTGGACGTACACTTTTGTTATATACATCTGTATTGACTTTCTCATTGATAATGCATTTCTCTAAATATGCACAAATATAATTCTTTCCCAAATACATTGCACTTCACACTCGAGGCTCAAATGCAGCAATAAGGTGTTATTCAGGCACTGAACTACAAGTCCTCAACATCTTATACCAGGAACAGCTGTAAACAAATGAGGTTCATTAGATGATCATTTATTACTTTGTTATCTTGTTCAACATTTGATGATACTATAAACACATCTACCGATAATTTTAGGCTCTTCTCTCTTTTACAAATTTTCTCCTCTCTCTATTGTATCCCCCAAATACATTTTCCTACTATACCTGCATTGTAAACAGAAGTAAATAATTTGGTGTTATCTCTTTTATTTGTCTTTAATTAGTGGCATAGACCTAAAATGTAGGCCCCCTTGTTTCTACTTTCTTTTTATCTCCTTCTATGTTTATTTTTGTTGAACATGTATCTTCACTCTTTCAATTTAGCAGGTGATTACATATCAATCAACCAATCAATCAGTCAATCAATCAAACAATCAATCAATCAATCTACCTATCTATCTACCATCTAAAGATGGAGGTGCAAATAGGACAGAGGTAAGTCTAAGACATTTCAATTTAAAAGGGAGATTTACTTTTGTGCTATTTCAACCTCCATCTGCCATATATATATATCTACAGAGAGAGAGAGAGAGAGAGATAAATGCATACATACATACACACATACATGCTTGACTGCTAAATCCACAGGTTATTTATAAATTCTCTCTATGTCTATTTTCTCTTGTTCCTTTCTGTTGAAGAGCGTAGGCTCGAAAAGTAAATGACTTTCTCACTTTACCGTCAAACATACATACATACATACATACATATATATATATATATACATACATGCGTAGTTTATTTGATTTCTTCTTACAGAATCATTTTTCTCCTTTACTGGCATCTTTCGCTATTGGTTTCCTTTCTTTAGTATTTCAGTTCGATCCACGCAATTTCATTTTAAATTCATTGAAATTAATTTAAATTTACATTACTTTTTTACCCCATTAATCTGATTTATTCCGAATCAGTTCCTTGGAAATTTATTTTGATTTACTCTTCCACATTTTCTTCGAATTCTATAGTTTCAATACGTATATATTTAAGCGTTTATATAATTTTTATGTATTCATATAGATACATAAACACGTAAGTGAATACTTACACAGGCACAATCACACAGACAGACACACACACATATGTCTACAAACAAACACATACACACACGCAAGAACACAAGTATAAACACACACATACATTAAACTGGCCACGTACATGTATTATATATAATTGTTTTCAACAAGCAGTTGACTGTTTAATAATCTATATCACTTTCTTAAACACCCCAGCTGTTTACCTAGATTTTTTTGTCTACCGTCCTGCTTAATTCAACGCCCAGCCCTAATTATTGCTCAGTCGCATTTTAAGTTAAAGAATTCCTTATTCATAGAATGCATATTTAAACCAGTTTTACATTCGAACTGAATTTAGGTATTCATTGAGCGTGTGACTATAGAAGAAGAAGAAGAAGAAGAAGAAGTAGTAGTAGTAGTAGTAGTAGTAGTAGTAGTAGTAGTAGTGGTGGTGGTGGTAGTGGTGGTGGTGGTGGTGGTGGTGGTGATGGTGGTGGTAGTGGCGATGGTTGTAGTAGTAATAGTAGTAGTAGTAGTAGTGGTAGTGGTGGTGGTGGTGGTGGTGGTGGTGATGGTGGTAGTAGTGGCGATGGTTGTTGTAGTAGTAGTAGGAGGAGGAGGGAAAATAAGTCATATGAACGTAATTGGTAACTTTTTAAGTTTGATTTTTTAAGCGCCATAACAAGAAAGTAGAAGTGTATAATGCAATCAGACGTTTACGTGTAAATTGAAACAAACTATATCGGCGCCACTGGTGGAATCTTTAGACAGATACACCCAAACATACACATACACTATACACAAAATGATCGCAACGTCCCTGTGCAGTCACTCTGCGAGTGAAAGGAAAACAAGATTACTGCAAATATAAAATGGCAAAATACCAAACATTCATTCCAGATTTACACATAAAGCCAGTTGACTACAATCCTTAAGGCGCGCTCATATACTTGAATATTTCGCAAAACATAAATTCTACAGAATCTTGCATTCTCTCACACACACAAACACATACACATACACACAGATATATTTTTCAAAATAAGAGAAACAAAATTCCATTAAAGAACTGATATAATTTACCCCAAAAAACATTCTCTGCAAATTACTCAACCTTAATAATACAATTCATTAGGAAATAGTTGCGAGATACACTCTAAATTACTGTTACAAGTAAACAATTAATACGCAACATTTAACACACTCATATGCACACACACACATACTGACAAACACACATATGCACACACTCACACTTACACATAAATATTATGTATCACCAAATCTCCTAAAAATAAAAAGAAAATTGATAACTAAACTGCCCATGTCCAACTGCGAGAAATACAAACACTATATTATGAAGAAGAACATGAACAATCAATTAAAAGAGAAACATCAACCAATCACAAAACACCAAGCTCTCATACACACGAAAGGATATGACTTCAGCGCCAAAACCGAGTTGTAACTGTCCTCGCCTGAAGATTATAGTGGCGTGAAACTAGAATTGCAGGAGAAATTTTATTTAAGTTTTAACGAAAAAAACGCTTATACTTTATAACGTGTATAGAATTCTCATCTCTCATTCGTCCGACCTTAACCAACATACTAATATTTACACAAACACCGCCCAAAGATACACGCGCGCAAACACACAAAACACATACACACGTATATGTATATGCAGATATACGTATGAACGTTCCTGTAGGCATAATTTTTATTGCTCTTTTGAAAAGTAATATATATATTAGAAGCCTTTCTCATTTACGAGACTCATGATGGACATGGTCATACGTCAAGATGAATATTATACATTACATTAAAGTTAATGTGATTTATAGCATTTCCTCGTTTTTGATTTATAAGAGCTCTTAAAACGAACACTCCGTTTGAAAAATTCTTTTAGAGCAAAACTTATAGACATGTGTAACACAACACATCTATTTTGTTAAGCAACCTTATATATATATATATATATATATATATATAATATATATATATATATATATATATATATATAATATATATATATACATATATATACACACACATACACACACATGCACATATATATTTACAGTGAACTATGCGTATGATTACCTACATATAAATATATAGACGTACATTTTATACAGCCATTTTTCAGTTGTTTGATTGCGGTATTTGTGTCACTGAGGGTGCCACACCATACTCATAGTCAGAAATATATTATAAAATTGTATGTTGTGTGTTAACCATTCAAAAGTACGCACACCATCCATTATTAACTCTTAAAACTACTGAAACTTCTTACAACGAAATTTAATTCTCTTCATCGAGTACTAGGTCATATATAACAATCGTTTAGCTGCTAATTTTTGTTTAAATTCTCTTATGATGGATGTATAGTAAACTTGAGTTTCGAATTTTGGGTCATTAGATTTATAAGTTAGCTTGGCGTTATTTCTTTATATTTAATTTTCACATAAAATCAGTGTAATTTATTGGTTTCGGAATTGCATTGTGCTATCGGGTTTTCTTCCATGATTATATAATCTGCTATTTTTGTTTGAAATTTTTGTAGAGTACACACGTTCACTAATGTTTTCCTGTCTAGTTTTGCATCGTGTCGAACATTGATACTGCTTCGTTTTGTAGGTACATGATTCTCCGGAGGGGAGAGCATCGTACGTTTATAGCTAATATATCATCTGGAGGCATGGAATTTACACTTTCATGTACTCAAACAAATTATTAAATCGTATTTAGCATTAATAGTGGATTTGTAATTATACATGCTTACAGTTTGTTATTGATGTAGAGATTTCAACTTATATATTTATAAATTAAATTAGTGTTGGTTTGTGGCTCGATGTAGTGCTGTTTGTGTTCTGATTGATGAGGTGTTCTCATTGATCGTGTATTCTAAATCTAATTTTTAAAAATACAAATTGCAGATGCAACGTCTGCATTAATAACATTCGACCTACCTGCTATAAAGACACAGTGACGCATGCCGAATACCTTAATCCAGAATTACGAAGATCGAGAAACTAGCATTCATCAATACTTCTAGATCTTATATTTTCGAAACAAACTACAAGAACTCAAAATGAAAAGGAGAAAGTAAAAAACAAACGATAAAGATAATTAAAACTAGAGCAGTTGATTTTTTAAAACTTCTCTGAAAGAAAAGCTGTTGCCATATCAGCATTGTAAGCTTGAATGTGTAATTTTTCACCCTGCCCAACTGGCGCCAGTAAAGATTTGCGTCATTCTTTTAGTTCAAATAATTATATTCTATACTTATATTCGCCTTTATGAATCTACATGAGCCAGTTACTTAGACTGATATTGCATTAAAAAATAATTAATAGTTTTACCTGTTTCATGCTGTCATAATAGCAGAGACATTACACCAGGCATAAGGTACTAATAACTATTGTGATGGATGATTTTCCCAAATATCTTGTTTTCTTTTTCACCACCTCAGATAACAGCATGCAAAAAGCGACTAGCTTTGCGATGATGTTACTTCAATTATGCATTGAATCTTCTACAGCTACTGGCAACCATTCGAATTCAACCACTTCCACGTACATAACATTTTGCTAACGAACTATACTATCTTACCATCCATATAAGCTTTTATTTAAAGCATAAACAGCAGTCAACTCAATTCATGCATCCATAATAAATTCAAATTGAAATTACGGATTTTCACAGGTTTCATATGCATGGTACTCACATATATACATATATATATATATATATATATATAATATATATATATATATATATATATATACGTACCATCTTGTAAGACTTCAAACCTGGTTGCGCGTACATTCAACAAGGTATATATTTTGTCGGTATTTTTTACAGATTCACTCGCACGTGCATGCAAACACACATATACTTTGGTGCATACGCAGTTGCACGTACACACACACATACACAAACACACACAGCCACACACGCATATACACACGTATATACACACTTATATACATATATATATATATATATATATATGTGTGTGTGTGTGTGTGTGTGTGTGTGTGTGTGTGTGTGTGAGTGTGTGTGTGTAGTGTATGTATATATGTGTTATTTTTAGGATTTATTTAAGTTTTTCTCTTTGGAAAATTCAAGTTGGCCACTAACGAAAACTCTTTTGCTTCAGTTAAGACAGGTAGGTGTTTGGGGTTAGTAGTTATCTGAAGTGGTTGGTGATGCATATGTACATGTTTGTGTTCATGAATAACTTGCAGTCTTGCATTGCATATGTGTTTCAGATTAATATACAGGTCTCTGTACTTCAGACCTTCTACACTACAGTATTCAAGTGTTCATACTTCAGTCTTCTGTATATATGTTGTGCATTCCATAGGAAGGAATTTCAACCGTGTTTCGTTGTCTGCTACCAGAACAGCTCCCTTAGAGGATCCAGTTTGCTCAAGACATCATCAGGAGAAACCATGTCCGGTTTCGGCCCCTATTCCTCTACCGTTTTGACGTGGCGATCCCCCCTTTTGGAGGTGACTTCAGCTTTGGTGTTGGGTGCATGTCTTCTTTCTTCTTCTTTCTTCTGTTCCCTGGCCTCTTTGATGTAACGTCAACGAGTGTTAGCCGGCATCTGACTGTCTTGTGTGTGTATGTGTGTGTGTGTGTGTGGATGTGTGAATATGTCTGATCCAAGAAATTCAGAAGCATTTCCATGATTTTTATATTTTTAGGC
The DNA here is from genome assembly GCF_006345805.1 of Octopus sinensis. NCBI lineage: Eukaryota > Metazoa > Mollusca > Cephalopoda > Octopoda > Octopodidae > Octopus > Octopus sinensis. The sequence goes on along the minus strand of NC_042998.1, from coordinate 130,972,028 downwards.
TGGGAAGCACGCATGGAGAAGTTCTTGAAAAATTTCCAAATTTTAATTGTACCACTAATTGGTAATATTTCAAAAACACAGATTAGTTTGGTTTAGTCTTTTTAGTAGAACCTAGGTTTATCTAGGATTTTATGCAAATCAGTTATTATATACCTCAGTGCCCCTATGATAACGGGTACGAATGAAGATCTGTAGTCTGGGCACAAGACCTTCAAGCTTCTTATTAGTTCTCTGTAAATGTTCTCTTCTTCAACAATTTTTGATGCAACATTCACACCAGCTGGGTGTCTAATCTTTACAACAGTGCATATCGTTTGCTCTGTCCCCCATAGAACGGGATGCCGTTCCCATCGGTTTGTTTCACCAATTTTGTATTTTGTTTTTACGTGTAAGTGCCTTTCCAGTGCTGATGTACTTTGTCTTTAGTGTAGCCGCCAACGCAGACGGTTGTCTGCATAGCGTTGTAAACTATCTTTGAGACAATATTATGTCCCATGAAGCGGTAAAACCTGCAGATATTTTAAGTCATCCAATGATGATACGACATCCTTTTAGGTGAGATATAATGCATTTACCACAGATTCATAAGATCATAAGAGATTACTACTCTTGTCAATGTCGGTGTTAGTTAGCTTGTTGGATATATACTCATGCATTTGATCCAGTTGGTGTGATGACTATTTCTTCTCCAAGTGCCTGTTTAGATCGGTTCGTACAGCTACCTTAGGTTCACATGGAATATCTGTACACTGCGTATCTATCCAAGAGTTCTTTGTATAGTCTCGTAATGTTATGAGGTTTGCGCTTAAGTAAACATCTGATGTACTTACTTTCCTCTTTGCTCTCCGTTTTATATAGAACCTGTCGATTCGGACAGAAACTCTATAAAACAGAGCTTGTTAATATTGTTAATATCTTACTAGTTCTGATGCCTTGGTTACACATTTCTGTCCAGTTTAGTATGCCATATGTTGGCACTAGCACTGGCACCACGGGAGTTTGTGGAATATGGTATTGTTGGATGCGGATAACTCTGATTTCCATACCTTCCGTAATATGCTAAAGTATATTTTGATCACTCTAGCTTTGCTTGCATCACCAAAGTATGAGATATTTTCGTAAATTCCGAGATATTTAAGGCCTTCGTTGCTTGAGGTAGTGGTGATAGACAGGCCATTGATGTTCATGTTCACGTGTTTGTCTGTAAATTGCTATCAAATTTTGTATAATGCTGTGTTCATTTCTGTAATCATTAACATCTCTTCTTTTTTCTGCATTCTTGACGTCGAAATTGAAGCTCATATTATATGTATATTATTTTATTGTGGATGATCCAGCTGGTTACAACTAAATTACTTTATCGATCAGTTGAAAATATATTTTCCCATACTACAGAAATTGAATAAAACCATCTTAGCTGTTATTCTGCTTTTCGTTATTTTCGTTGAATTTGTTTTGTGCAGATAAAACTAGGCGAAAAAAAAAAATATCACGAAAACAGAATGAGTAACGTGTTGTTTTGATACGATATCAATTTGCCAGTCAAAATAAGTAGAGACAAACGCAGTTGTAACAGTTCCGTTGGCATTCGTAATAACATAGCAATACGCATGGTTCTATAATAGATTGTCCAGACAATTCAATAGAATAGA